>NC_050578.1:20480654-20780654 GCF_011100635.1 Trichosurus vulpecula
ATAACCTGGTGGTACCTCCCCTAGGAACCTATTTACTTCAAAGAGATTCTTTCCTCATTTATCAGAACTCCTAATTCATCTGTTTCTTGATCTTGCCAACCTGTTATGGAGTGGATAAATGTATTCAACCAACTAATACACCCTAAGGTGCTAATAGATAGCAACATCTTAGTAATTACTTCTCCATAAAGTGTATACTTTAAAAAAAAAGAAAACTCTTCAAGACCCAATGTGTTAATCTAAAAGAATGACTATTTAGCAAGCCAGTTTGCGGAATCAGGAAGTCACCCTGAGGGAAAGACAGAAAGCGGTATGTGACAGGCAAGTCAAACCATCACTGACACTTTGACCACCCTCTGCCCTCAGACCCTGTTGGAGACAGCCATGTGAGTGGTAGTGCCCCTAAACCACAAGAGTTGATTCCAACCCAATTGCCACAACCATCATTGACGAGAGAAATCATCATGAAGAAAAGGTACACCTTCTTCATCACCACAAGCAACAACTGCTGACCAACTGCCACCAACAAATAGATGGGAACAAGAGCCCTGGAAATGGCAGTATCTTCCCAGCCACCAGTCCCACTTCCAATCCAGTCCTTGTAGCCATCATCCAAGGAAGCTTCTCCTGTTGAGAAAGGACTAGCCATCCCTATTAACTGCCAATTACCTTCCACCCACAGGATAAGCAAATCAACCTATGTGAAGAATAAAGGCACCCTGAGGGAGAGACAGGAGGCAGTATGTTCCAAGCAAGTCCAATCAACCACTATCTCCCCAACAGAAATAGCCAAGGACCCAGAACTCATGAGTCTTGAGAACAACAATGCTTTGAGTAAAATTCCTGAACCCATCATCTTGGGAAGCAACCCCTGAGGAGATGTGACCTGGCAACTGCTCCTGCTCATTGAGGTTAAGTTTTGATGTAGATTGAGATGCCACAGAATTTGAAGACTCAGGAAAGAAAGTTTTTTTCACTAAGATCCTTGGTACTCAAAAATGGGTCAACATAAGAAACTGTCAATAACTTTAAAGAAAAGGCATTACTACCTGATTTCTCACTGCACCTTTCCATCTGACTTGCAGCTGAATCTTCTTAGTATATTGTCTCCCCCATTGATTTGCAAGCTCTCCAAGAGCAGAAATTGTCTTACTTTTCTATTTGTATCCCCAGATGTTAGCATAGTGCTTTGCACATAGTAGGGGCTTTATAAATGCTTTATTCATTTAATGTATTTTCAGACACTATGGAAGGGGGCAAGACAGATGTGTTTTTTTTAATTTTCAGGAAAGGGACTTCGATTAAATTATTGCTGTCAAGCTCAGATAGAAACAGATCTCTGCAGGCCACATATAGACTTATAAATCCACAATTTAACATTATCTATGTTGTACTGTATTTTTATTTATTTTGTTGAACATGTCCCAATTACATTTTAATCTGAATTTTTGTGGGCTGCTTGAATTTGACTTATTTTCCTTTAATCATATGAAATAGGCCTACTGTTCTAGGTATCTAGTTAGCCCTGGTATAGTAACACGTTTATTTATATAAAACTAAAATAGGGGACCCAAAGGCAGAAACCAGGGCATTGTAATTGGGGAAACATTTAGTCAAGGAATTATTAGACATCAGTCCTAGAGGCCATGATACCTGTTGACAAACTGACTATAATGTTATACAAGATAGGATACATTAAAAGTTGTTACCAGCAGTCAGGGCCCTAATGTGTTATCATGTTATCACCTCATTCAGGTTTCCAGGATAGATGTCAACAACTATACTTATGTAAAATGGGAACTTCACTGCTGGGATGCAGAATGTGCTAAGTAGTTCATTTTCCCCAGATGTTCTTAAAATCATCACTGTCCAAGCTCATGTTTCGATTTATTTGCTAGTGGTTTAAAAAAGGGGAGGGGGCATGTCAGCATCCTCAAGTCTATAATTTACATAGGTAAATAATATTTTTTGGTTATGCTTTTCCAAAAATGCAATTTTTATTAAATTATATATTCACTGTTGTTGAAAGTACCGTATTTCTTCTTTTAAGGAGTTGTTCAAAAATAATTTTCAAGGATTTACCACTTTGTTCTAGATAAACAATAAGTAACAAAAACATCATAGAAGAGGGAGAAGAAGATAGGAGAAAAATAGCCATTGAAGACTCATATTTTGTGGTAGTAATAACAAAGACTCATATTTTGTAGTAGTAATGCCAATGAGACAGGAATGTGAAGGGGAGAAGTAGGGAAGAAAGGTTTGAATCCCATCTCTGGCACTTAATAACTATGTGACTATAGAGTAAGTAGGTGGCTGTGGATATAGTGTCAGGCCTGAAGTCAGGAAGACTCATCTTCCTGAGTTCAAATCTGGCCTTAGACACTTAATAGCTGTGTGATGCTGGGCACGTCACTTAATCCTATTTGCCTCTGTTTCCTTAACCCTAAAAGGAAGGAAATGATGAACCATTCCAGTATCTTTGCCCAGAAAATGGGGTCACAGAGAGTTGGACATGACTAAAAATGACTGAACAAAATAAAATACCCTGGGCAATCACATAAATATTTGGGGCCTTGTAAGCTTCTCTACTAACTAAAATAATTGGGTGGCCAATTGTGTTGGTGGAGAAAATTCCTATGCTGGAATATTGTCTAAAATGTCTCAAAATGCAGGTCTTACTAACTCTATCCTCTGTTCCATGAAGCCTCTCATGAAAATTGAAGAGGAATGGGAAGGAAAAGGGATTAATATAGTGTCTACTATGGGCTGGTCACTACGCTAAGCACTTATGTTTGCAAATGTTATTCATTTGAGCCTCACAACAACTCTGTGAGATAGGTATTATTAATATCTCCATTTTACAGTTAAGGAAACTGAGGCAGAAAGGTTAAATGAGTTGCCTAGTTTAACACAGTTTATAAATACCAGATTGGAACCAAGTCTTCCTTCCTCCAGACCCAGTGATCCATCTATCAGCTTTGGTACCAATAAAATTAGAACTTCAAGTAATCCAAATTCAGCTTTGCTCATGTTATCTAAGGAAATCACTTAGCACAGAATAAAAGTTTAATTTATAGATTATGAAATGCAGATTTGAATTATGTGAAAGCAAGGTAATTTCTTAATAAACAGAGCTTTTATTAGTTGCTTCCAAGCAGGTATGACTGCAGGTCTGGGAAGGAGCTGACTGGTGCCGTGTTCAAGTGAGCCCCAGCTGCCTCCCTATTTCAAAGTTTAACCTCTGTGGCACCAGCTGCTACAGCTGCCATCTTTTCCCCTCCAGGTGTTTGTAATATTTAAATGATCAGAAAATCTGTTGCTGCTGATGTGGTGTTGGGAACTTTCAGTCCTTCCTAAGGACTAGAAATTTCTGTTAATAACTAAATGTGTACATTTTGTGATAAAGTTCAGTACATTTTAAATCATTCTGTAATTTTAGCAACCATAAAACATGTAGACACAGAAGAGAGGATTATCCTGTTAATCTTTTGTATCACAAAGTACTAATATTAAATTCAAGCCAATAAACATTTTTAAATCATAGTTTGAAAACCATAGATTTTCCAAGTACTTTTCTAGATGCTGGGGATACATATAGGGACTGGACCAGTGATTTCACAAATAAATGAAGCTTTCAGGTGATCAAACTCACTCCACCAATGCAAGTCGGAACCTTTTTCTGAAATATATAGTCATAAAATTACCCAGAGCATTGGGTGATTATTTGAACTTTCCAGGGTCAGCCACTACATGTCAGAAGTGAAATTTGAACCTAGGTCTTCTTAATTTCCAGGACTACTCCATTCATTCATTACTTCATGATGTCTTTCAGGTGATGAGAATATAAAGGTAAAACAAATAGTTTCATCTGTTTGGGAACTTCTTTGGAGGAAACTTTATGTACACCAATATTTAAATATAAGCACATGCGAGGTAATGGATGAGTAGGCACTAGATACTGGAGGAAGTTAGGAAAGGTCTCCTCTGGAAAGTGACATTTGATTTGGACCATGAAAGATGCTAGAAAGGCAAATACATGAGGTTGGAGGAGATGCATTGTAGACAATAGTGAAAAGCAAAAAGAACAATTTGACTGGAGTACAGAATGTTTAAATGGTAGGTATATGCAATAAGCCTAAAAAATGTGGGAGTCAGATTGTGAAGGTATTTAAATGTTAAGGAGAAAAGTATATTATTTAGCCTAGAGGCAAGAAGGAGCCCATGGATTTTCTTAGGTGATACAGTTAGACCCATGCTGTTCTGTAGGAATATCAGTTTGATAGTTGTGTGAAGGGTAAATTGGAGGGAGGTGGAACTAGATATGGAAACCAATCCTGAAGCTATTAAAATAGTCTAGGTGAGAAGTGATGAGGGCGTGAGTAAAATAGTGGCTTTGGAAGAGAAAGGAATGGATAAGAGTGATGGCAGATGGATTGAAGGTTGTTGTAGAGGTAGAATTGACCAGAATTTGCAATTGATTTGGATGTGGGAAGAGGAGAGAAAGTGAAGAATCAAAGATGACTCCAACAGAATTACCCATAATGCAGAAGTCTTGAGCAACTGGAATGCTAGATTACGGACTGTATTAAGCCTAACAAAAGATAACTTTTTGGGGACTTAAAAATTATCAATAAACACCTAAATGTCATCCTCACATTTTCTTTCATACATGCCATTTACTTAGAAAAAAAAAGTTCATTTAGGGATAAATTAACCAAATTAATTTCGATTTTTGATCAGTAGAGGATGTAACACAATTTTCCCTTTTTTGATGCTTATTTTTGCTTTTAACACTCTTGATATTGAACATCTCATTCAGTCAGTCTGCAAACATTGATTAAGCACTTTTTATGTGCTAGGCACTGTGCTAAATGCTGGGAATACAAATTAAGAAAAACAGTCTCTGCCCTCAAGAATTCTATATTCTACTGGAGAGAGGCAGCATTGAAAAGGAAGCTGTAAAGGTGTAGGGGTTGGGATGGAGGAAGAAAGCAAACATATGTGGTCTAGGAGCAAGGTCGAAAAAGTCTGGAGAGTGTGCTTTGGAGAGGAATGTGGCATCCCTGGCCTGGGCATGTGTAATAAGAGTGCCGAGTTTATAATCTCAAAGAGGATCATAAACATGTCTGAAAGGTTCGGAATCGCCGGATAGAAGAAACTCTCAAAGTAGAAGGCAGAAGAATCAAAACATTTATTTAGGCTCCACAGTAACCAACCCATGAACCAGAAGCCCCATTTTGATATGTTGGTCATAATCTTCCAGGCCCAATAGGTACGCCTTGAAAGAGTAACCAGGAGGCTACAGAGAAACATGATTGCGTAAAGCAAAATCATGTTTCCCCCTTTTATGGTAATAAGATTACCCACTGGCCTGAAGTCTTTGTTCAGCTTCCTCCCGTAGGTCAGCTCTGCTACTGGCAGCTCCTGCCTCAGCTGTGTCTGTGTCTGAAACTGAAGCTGCAACTGCAACTGACGATGTAACTGTCGTAACTGCCTCTGTAACGGTCGTTGTAACTGTCGCTGGCTCCAACCGGAAAAGGAAGAAAGGAAGAGAGAATCTTCAAGCTGTCCTCTCCCCTCTTATAGGGTTTTTGACATCATCAAGCTCCGCCCAAATGACCAGGGCCGATTGGTTCCTGAGTTGGCTCCTCCCCCTAGGGTAGACCAGGTTCTGGAGCTAACACCTCCCCTCAGCCAGCCCCATGACTCCCCACACAGGAAGCCGTCTGCCTCCCGGCATGCTCCCCGGGCCTCCTGCCCCGGAAGAGCAAGCCACAGTGTCCAGAGGCTCAATGAGGCAAGCTGAGCCATTCAAAGAAAACAAAAGCCATTATGGCTACACTCCACCCCTTGTTATAGGATACATAATCTAATCAGCCATGTATCCTAGAACATACATTGTGATTCAATTACAAAGGAAACTAAAACATATCATTCATTATAAAGCAAAACATATCATTCAGTGACATTCCCAAACATTGGTTAACGATTCAAATGCGATCCACCCCTAGATCCCAGCAAAATAATCTTTTCAATCAATCATCCCCAAAATAATTATTAATAATTCAAATGTCTACCCCTAAATCCTTGTATCCACTACATAGGATCAATAATAACATAACAATAAAACAACACAGCAAGGATAACACAAAATAAGTAAACAGAACACTATCATCATTTCCACCCCCCTTGAACGATTGGGGCTCAAAATCTTGGGGTGAGGGGTGAAGGTCTCATTTTCCATAGCTTCTTCATGCTGAAATTGGATGTAGAGATGGCCCTGCCCCCAAAAAGTCCCATTCCAGAAGTCATTTCTTTAACAAGCTGGCAGGAATTCCAAGAATGCTACATGCTTAGGCAGTCACCGGAAAGTGCAGGGTGCTTAAGCCTGAAGGAAACAAAACTAGCAACAAGGTTAGCCAAAACAAAGGACAAAAAGAATAGACAAGTATAGACTATAATTCTTCAAATAAAATCATCTCAAGTTTGGTTGAGATTTCAATTATGCAAAGATCCAACATCAGAGCCAAACTCAGGTGGGAAATGTTTCTTTTCAAAAGGAACATAATGAGGAAGCCAAGAGGATCCTACCCTAGATATAGACTAAGATTGTCCTCCCAGCCTTTCCCCAAATGTACAAGTTTTCATCCGTTAATCACACAAGGTCACCTTCACTCTGAGTGGCTTGTGGGCTTGCAGGAGCAGTTCTTATTTCCCTATTTCTCGTGTTATCAAGTCCTCTATACATTCTGTATAATTCATTGGTTGGAATTCCATCTATCATTTCAAAACCTACCCCTGCTCTCAATAAAGTAGTAAACATTTCTTTCCTTGTTACTCTCCTTTGGCGCCAAGTTTGCTGGTTATACACTCTTCTCTCTCGAGGAGATCTATCCCTTCCCCAGTCACCTAAGTCATATAACTGTAAAATCTTATTTATCACTGTTGTAAGACGGCTCCCTACTTCTCCAAGTAATAAATTCAAAATTAGTTGTTTATAAGCAGGGGGAGCTGTCCTAATTATTAAATTCCTATGAGACAGTCCCATTGGATCATTGTAATATTTGTCTGCAGTTCCTATCATAATGGCAGTCTTCATTACCTCCTCCTTTAGTCTCATGATACAATCTCTAAGTGAATACCAGGGTCTGTGCTCAGTGGGCCACATAGAATCAGTATCATATCTCTTATTGCATCCCACAGCGGCTAATGCCAACAGAGTAGTCCTGCTATCACCATCTCCTTGCTGATGATGTTCCCTAAAAGCTTGTTGAACTAGAGGATCATGGCTGATACCTATGAATCTCATGCAGTCTGTCCCATCTACTGATATTCCACCGGCCCCTTGATCACTGAGTCTTACCATCCAAGATATCAATGGTTCTCCTATTCTTTGGCTGAATCTACTCAAAATATCTGTGACCTCTTGCGGTGAGAAATCTTCCTGAATTTCCCTTGTAACTGAATCTTCACCTCGGGTTTCTGTCTTCCTCCTTTGTATGGGTCGAGCCCTTGTCTGATCATTTAACCATCTCCTATTCTCTGTGTGAGGCACATCCTGAACCCCAGTAGTGTTTTGTGCCTCAGCCCCTAACATTGTCTCATTCTCTCCCCACTCACTTCCTCTGCCACCATGGCTAGGACGAAGCAGGCAGTCAGGCTCTTTCTGGGCTGGGTTGAAATGCACTCTGGGCTTTTTTGGTCTCCTGTTGCTCTTAGCCACATTAATAGAAAAGTTCTCATTTGAGTCAGTTTGGTCTCCTGCTATCTGAGATTCCCCTTCTTCCTGTGGGGTAGGAGTGCCCCCATGTCTTTCACTTAATCTCAATCTTTCGTATACTAGCCGGTAGGCTGATAACACTATCCAGCTTTGCCTAGATAGTGATGCCCCTGACTGAATCCCAACTTCTCGTAAACACTTTTTCAAATCCCTAGGATCTCCTCTCCGTAGCCTTGGTTCCCAGTTTTCACAGGGTCCAGCTTTTTTAGCCAATTCTTTTGCTAGGGAGGAATAAAATGGATCCTCCCATCCTGGGATATTTATCTCTTCCTCTGGAATTGTTCTGCTTCTAAATAGAGATCTTATACCTAGCGATCCTGTTCGTGACGCCAAATGTAATAAGAGTGCCGAGTTTATAATCTCAAAGAGGATCATAAACATGTCTGAAAGGTTCGGAATCGCCGGATAGAAGAAACTCTCAAAGTAGAAGGCAGAAGAATCAAAACATTTATTTAGGCTCCACAGTAACCAACCCATGAACCAGAAGCCCCATTTTGATATGTTGGTCATAATCTTCCAGGCCCAATAGGTACGCCTTGAAAGAGTAACCAGGAGGCTACAGAGAAACATGATTGCGTAAAGCAAAATCATGTTTCCCCCTTTTATGGTAATAAGATTACCCACTGGCCTGAAGTCTTTGTTCAGCTTCCTCCCGTAGGTCAGCTCTGCTACTGGCAGCTCCTGCCTCAGCTGTGTCTGTGTCTGAAACTGAAGCTGCAACTGCAACTGACGATGTAACTGTCGTAACTGCCTCTGTAACGGTCGTTGTAACTGTCGCTGGCTCCAACCGGAAAAGGAAGAAAGGAAGAGAGAATCTTCAAGCTGTCCTCTCCCCTCTTATAGGGTTTTTGACATCATCAAGCTCCGCCCAAATGACCAGGGCCGATTGGTTCCTGAGTTGGCTCCTCCCCCTAGGGTAGACCAGGTTCTGGAGCTAACACCTCCCCTCAGCCAGCCCCATGACTCCCCACACAGGAAGCCGTCTGCCTCCCGGCATGCTCCCCGGGCCTCCTGCCCCGGAAGAGCAAGCCACAGTGTCCAGAGGCTCAATGAGGCAAGCTGAGCCATTCAAAGAAAACAAAAGCCATTATGGCTACAGCATGCTATTTAATGAAGGGTTCAGGAGAAAACATCCAATCTGACGGAAAGGCTTTAGGGACAGAAGGTACTCCACGGATTAAGTTCTTTTGGCCAACGTGAGGTTTTAGAATTAAGAGCTGTGGCATAGTATAGGGAGGCCATAGTATAGCCTTGAAGGGCATGAAAAATTCATCTTTTCCACGAGTCCTTCCTTGTGAATACCCCCTTTTCCTCCTCTCTACCACCTTAGTCCCATCACCTTCAAATTGCCTTTTGTTCCTCTACGAGCACGTTTTATTCCTAAGTCCTGACCTTAAAATGTAAGCTCTTTGAAGGCAGGGAATATTTCCTTTTGACATTGGGTCTCTACCATCTAGCAAGACGTCCTCTGAGCAAAACACTGAATGTTTCTTGAATCTGAAAAAAATCTATTTTCCTTCCAGCATTAATAAGTAGCCCTAAAGTGAACATTATCTCACCCCATTTTTCATACTTCATGATCCAGAAGTTCTTGAAAATCAATATTCATGGGAGATCAGAAATGTAAATTTAAAAGGCAAGGTGAATGTTACTGACCCCAAGATATTTTCCTAAAAGTAGAACTCAGGAGGAAACACTCAGTTAATTGAAAGATCTGGCCATCTGAGTTTTAGTGAATCACCATTTTATCAAACTGGATTTTATATCTCTATTAATAAAAACAAAAATGCATTCCTTTAAACATGCTTTTTCCCTCACAAGTCAGATCTTCTTAAATTGGTACCTAAAATTTCTATGTAAAGAGGGAAAATAAAAAGTCAGTTCTATAAGAAAATATTGCAGAATGAAATGAATGCACAAATAAAAACAAAATGTGCTTTTCCTGTATGAAACTTTCACAAATTAATTACCTTTATCTTGGCTTTATTTTTCTCTTGCTAACATTTGAGCTCTCAGTCCTAAAATGTGGTCATTCTTTATTATAGACAAACTGAAGCCCTACACATGCCACCCTAGAGAAAGGCCATTTAGAGATAAATAAGCAAACCCTAAGGAGAGGTATAATTTAGCAAAAATAGCCACCCAAGCTGAGTTATCTTTTGGGGAAAGGGAATATGAGATAAACAACCATTCTGAAGAGAGTTGATTTGGTGATAAATTAAATAGTTCCCCATGAGAGGCACAGTTTAGAGAGAGACCAAGTGTTGGCTAATACTCCCAAGCAGCCGTTCAGGACACAAAGAAATCCTCCCTACCCCCAGAGGCATTTATATAAATGAGTTCTTTATTTTTTTTTCAAAGTCAATTTGTGGGTTTTTAAAATTACTCATAGTCCATTAAAATCTTATTGCTATTTTATGTTATGAATGTGGGTTCATGCTCATATTTTCAATGTCTCTTAACTTCATTCTCTCCTGTCCATTTCCCTAATGTCCTTGTGAATATCTGTGAGTCAATATTTTGCACTTCATTTTTATTAGCACCATCCTTCTCTTAAAGGTTAGTGCAAGTTCCTTTTTTTTTAAAAAAAAAGGTTTGCCTTTTCAGTTTTTTATTGATGACTTGAACATTCTCATAATATTTCTCCTATTTTTTCACCTTACTATGAGCCCAGTTTTACTTAAAAAGAAAAAGGAAGACTCATTTTTTTTAAACTTTGCAATTTCCTAAATCAAATCTTTCATCCAAGCTTTCCATATGGTGGCACAAAAGTAATCTTTACTTCGCGAGTCAAATCTTTACCTGGGACATCCACAGTCAACTTTTGCCCATACTCCTATAAGTTCTTTCTCAAGTTCCTTCCCATCGAGTCCAAATGAGGCAACTAGGTTGTGTGGTAGAAAGAATGTTGAACGTGGCATCAGGAATAGCCAAATTCAAATCCTACTCAGATATTTCCTATCTGAGTGACTATGGACAAGTCATTTGACTCAGTTTCCTCTTTGATAGAATGAGAGAATTGGCCTCACTAGCCTTGATGTTCCCTTCTAGCTCTCAAACTATGATCCTACTATACTACATGAAAGCATAACCATCTGTCAAGAATATGATTTTAACAGCACACCATCGTTCAAAGATTTTTATCATATCTAACAATTCTTCTTGCTGCCAATCACTGATTGTTCCAATTATCCTTCAATGCTCAACTCTTCCTCAGAGGAGTAACTTTTTTGGTGTTGTTCACTTGTTTCAGTCACATCTAATTCTTTGTGACCCCATTTGAGGGGTAATTTGCACACCACTGTATAGTAGCATCATACTATGAAAAGGTTTGAATGTTAGACTTAAGGAGATTGATTCATAGGGAGAGAGTAAACAAGCATTTATTAAGTTCCTACCATGTGCCAGGCTAGGAGAAGCAATGATCTTGATATGGTTTCATTCTGTAACAACAATGGCCATTCATGTGCACTTCTTGTGAGTGTATGTGCATGTGTGAGACATTTACACTTAAAATTGGATAGAGCTGGTTTCCCCATTTTTAGTTAGTTTTCTGTCAGCTGGCTGCTACGTATTATACCTGACATGTTTTTCATAACTCTGTTTGTTGTGTTTTCAATTTTATGTTTTGCAAAGAATGAATGTCACTCCAAGGAAATATGCGAGGGTTGTAGTCTTTAAAGGAGACCCCCTCAGTGACTTCTAGAGATATGAATAGGGCTGGGGAAGTCAAACATTTCAAGGGTCATTGTTAAAGATTACATTTTTGTTACAGAGAATTTATTGTTGATAGATATGTATATTGTCAAGTAAAGAATTTTCCTGATGGTCCAAGGCCCATGTGCTTAGTAGTTTCTTTTATATTCAATAAGCAAGCTCCTTATTGATCTAAAAATTCCACTACAACCTATAGTCTGATAATCTTCATTATATTCTTTTCTTTCTAAAGCCAAACTATAGTTATTGTGTGGTTCAACTTTGCTTATGTGCTAAGGCCAAGACCAAAATGATCACAAGATTCTTGATAAACCAATATATTTTAGCATGTAGCAGACTAAACAGTTGGTGGAAGTTGTGCATTCCTTCTTAGTGTTGTAGGCTCATTAATAGGAGGTGGGGTAGCATATTGATTAAGAATGGATACTGATACAAGAAAATCCAGGAAATATGCTAAAGAGCATTTGGGTGAAGATCAATGGAAAGCAGAATAAAAGCAATTTTTCCTCATCAGAATAAAAAGTACTACAGATCACCCAAAGAAAAAGAAGAATTAGATCGGGTTTTTGTGAAAGAGATCACAGACTGGGTAGTGATGAGAGGCTTCAATAAGCTAAGCATCTGTTGTAACTCTCTCCCTGCCAAAAAGCAGAGCAACTAAGAGATTATTGACTTCTCTTAATGATAATTCAATCCTTCAAAATAAAGAGGAATAAACAAGGGGTGAATGTGTGTGTGTGTGTGTGTGTGTGTGTGTGAGATGTACTGGATTTGATTCTAACAGAGATGAACTTCCTTTTGGGATAAAAATAGTGGGAACCTTGGGGAAGGCAGGAGAATAACAACTCCCTCCTGGGGTCTGTGATAGAGAGTCAGAAGAAATTCAATCATACTCTGACATATATTCTAGATTCAGGAAGGCAGGTTTCAAAGGATTCAGAAGAAGAGTAAGTAGGATCACATAGAATAAAATTTTATTGGAGAAATCCAACCAGGAAGAATGGAAAAGTCCCAAAAAGGAAATTCTAAAGGAAAAAAAGTAAACAATTCAGGAAAGGGGAAACCGAGTTGTCTGAAGAGACTGATATGAACGCACAAATAATTCTTACACTAAACTAGATTAAAAATAGGTACAAAAGCGAAAACTAAGGACATGTAAAAGAGGATAAATATGAATGTGATATAGTCCTATAAAATTAATTTCAAGTTTGCTAAAGCCCACAGTGAGCTTAGAGTGACAAGAAAAGCTAAGAAAATAAGAAAAACAAATGTTTTGGATTTTATTTTGTTAGAGGGAAAGAGAAAGAGAAAGGAAAGAGAGAGAGAAAGACAGTGAGAGAGAGAGAAAGACAGTGAGAGAGAGACAGACGGGGACAGAGAGAGAGAGACAGAGAGGGAGAGAGAGAGACAGAGAGAGACAGAGAGACAGAGAGAGACAGAGACAGAGAGAGACAGAGAGAGACAGAGAGAGACAGAGAGAGAGAGAGAGAGAATCATAGAAGGCATAAATAGGGCCACTATTGGGAATAATAAGCCATTCTGTTCCTATTTTACTTTTATTTTCTTTGTCAAGAATGACCTTTTCACATGAAGTTACTGAATAAAAATGGCTGACAGGGAATTGTTACTCAACCTAACTTAGGAGGTAATAAGAGGGTATTAAGTTGCCCTGGATTAATTTAAGCCATATGTCCAGATGGACTGCATCCTCAAATATTGGAAGAATTGTTGGATGAGACTACTGAAGAAGGGCAAACAATCTGATTTTCAAACAGGGGAGAACAGACTACAAATTATAAATCAGTGAGGTTAATTTCAATTTGAGGGGAAATTCTGGATAGAATCATTAAAGATACGGTTGGCAAACATGTAGAAAAACAAGTAATGATTACAAAGATATTCATCAGGAACAGGACAGGACAGATTACTTATTTCCTTCTTTAACAGTCTTACTAAACCAGTAATTAAGAGAAATGCTGTAGACATCAATAAAATATTTGCTTAAATATTTTATACTAGTTTTGTAGAGAAAATAGGAAAAAATGTGGAATTATATAATATAATTTGGTGGGTATAGAACTGGTTGAATGGCTATGCAGAAAGAGTAGTCATCGGTATTTTTTGTGGGGGGAGAAGTTCTGCTGGTGTCTTCATTTAGCCCTACTCTGTTTATGCTACTGTCAGTGACTGGAATAAAGGAATAGATAGCACATTCATCAAAATTTTTTAAATTAAATTTTACTGACTTTTATTTTAATGTCATCTAAATTGCCCTGTTCCCTTTCCAGTTTCCCTGGCAGAGAGCCGTCCTATATAACAAAGAATATTTTTTAAAGAAAAGGGAAAAGTCAATTAAACTAATAAATTTACCCCCCCAATCAGAAAAAAATACAAGCCATGGTTCACACCAGAGGATCTCTTGTCTCTGCAAAAAGTGTTTTTTTTTATGTGTTTGTTGTGTGTCATGAGGCATCTTCTCTTGTATCATGCTTTGCCTCCATGCTTGTTCTTTATAATTTTGCATCATTCACTTTTGATTATTTTGTGGCCATATTTTCCATTTTCATTTTTTTAGTCATTGTGTATATTGTTTTCTTGGTTTTATTAACTCTACATGAGTTTTTGTACAGCATTCCAGATTTCATTACACTCTTCATATTAGTAATTTCTTAGAGCATAGTACTATTCCATTACTTTTATGTACCATAGCAATTCCCCAATTGATAGCCATCAACTTAATTTCCAGTTATTTGCCAGCATAAAAAGTGTTGCTATTAATTTTTTGGTGTTTATGGGTACCTTCTTCTTATCGATAATCTCCTTGGGTTTGGGGTTAAAGGGTATGGGCATTTTGTTTACTTTATATAATTCCAAATTGTTTTCCAAAATAGTTATATAAATAATAGCTCCACCAATAATACAAAAATGTGCCTATCTTTCTACAGCCCCTCAAAAATTGACCATTCCAATTATCTATCATCTTTCCCATTTACTAAATGTCAGGTAAAACCTCAGGGTTGTTTTGATTTGCAGTTCTCTTATAACTAAGAGTCTGAAGAGGTCCTTCATGTTTGTTAATTGCTCACAATTTTAATTTTGAGAACTAATCTTTCATATCCCTTGATCACTTGTTTTTTGGGAATGGCTTTTGGAGAGAAAGAGAGAGAGAGAGAGACAGAGACAGAGACAGAGAGAGAGAGAGTGAGAGAGAGACAGAGAGGCAGAGAGAGAGAGAGACAGAGAGAGAGAGATCTTATGCTTGATATATTTATTTTGTGCATTTCAATTTCATGTAATCAAAATTATCTATTTTATACTTTGTAATTGCTCCTATCTCCTTTTTGGGGGATTAAAAATATATCTTTTTTAAAAAGGTACTGGGGGGCAGAGCCAAGATGTCAGAGAAAAGGTAGCAGTTTGCTTGAGATTTCCCCCAAACCCCTCCAAACACCCTTAAATAATGCTATAACAAAATTCTTGGAGGAGCAGAAAGCACAAAAGAATGGGGTGAATAATTTTCCAACTAAAAGCTCAGGAGGTCAGCAGGAAAAGTTTGTTATATCTAGGTGAGGGTGGAGCACAGTTCAGCACAGGAGATGCCAGCAAAGACCAGGCCCCAGCAAACCAAGAGCAGGCCTTGGGAGTCACTAAATCAGCAGTGGCAGCCGCTACTCCAAGAGCTCTCAGCACACAGATGGTAAGCGGGTCCAAAAACTGATCAGAAAGAGATTACACGGAGTCTCTTTGCTAACACTGAAGTAGGACTTTGCCCGTACTTGGAGCTGGGTTGCAGTCCTAGGTGGCAGTCCCAGGGCAAGGAGGAGCACTAACATAGCAGAGCCCCCAGGGCAGAAAAGAGTGCTCATGGTCACTCACAAACCACAGCACAGACCAGGAGAGTAGGAAACACCTCTCCTTAGATCACACGAATTTGGAAGAAATGAAAACTTACAGGTCCCTAGAAGTATCTCTGAATATAACTGCACAAAGCCCCTGAAGCTTAGAACAGTGTGTCCTACGCGCTGGAAGCACAGCCCTACTTTAACAAAGAGTTAAAAGTGAAGTAATAGGCTGGGAAAATGAGCAAACAACAGACAAAAATTCTGACCACAGAAAGTTAATAGGGGGTAAGGGAAATTGAAATACATACTCAGAAGAAGATAACAAAGTCAAAGTTCTTATATGCAAAACATCCAAAAAATATGAATTGCTCTCAGGCAATGAAGGAGCTCAAAAAGGATGTTGAAAATCAAGTAAGAGAGTTAAAGGAAAAATTGGGAGGGGAAATGAGAATGATGCAAGAAAATCATGAGAAATGAGTCAACAGCTTGGTAAAGTCAATGAGGAGAAGAATGCCTTAAAAAGCAGAATTGGCCAAATGCAAAAGGAGGTCCAAAAGCTCACTGAAGAAAAGAATTCCTTAAAAATTGGAATGGAGCAGTTGCTAGATGCTCACCTCCTATCTAGAGCTGGATGATATCAGCCTGAATATAATTGCTCCCGGTTGGTCCACCATATCTGATGTGGTACGGAGCTACTGTAAAGGATAGTTCAGATAACTGCCAGAATAATAATAATGCCCAGTTGGGGCTCCTCTTCTTGTCAATGACCATGTTCTCCACTGCTGGAAATTCTTCCAGCTGCCAGACAATGTCCCACTGAGGGAACTGGGAGCCCTAACACCTGAAATTCACAAGGCTTACAACAAGACTAGTAATGGACATTTCAAGATAGCCCTCCTATGCCTAAGGGAACCTACCCAGCAAAACAAAAAAAATGATAGAAAGCAGGAACTTATTTTAGACCACAACATATTCTATCTGCTGTATTCAAGGAGATTCTGAGCTTTCATAAGGAAGTTTCTTTCAATTAGACTCTGAGCTGAGCTGAAAGAGATCATGGGTCATGTATCATTATAGTCACTGAAACACATAGCACAGAGATTTTCATGTTATACAGATAGGTTTAGGGACTGCACCTGTCATGCTCCAATTTAGATCAATAATTTCACAGCAAATTATAGCCTTGGAGAGTTGCTCAGAGCACAGTGATGTGGCACTAATGTGAGTTTAAGGTAAGGAGGGACCCCTGGTCTTCCCTGTATACAAGGCCAGCTCTATATCCAGTATGTCACGGTGTGCATAATATGCAATATCTATATCTAGCTATCTTTAGAGATAGATATGCAGATAGATATAGACATATATATAGAATTTTATATGCATATACGTACATACATACACATATATGTGTATATATGTATATATATATGTGTGTGTATGTATACATATATATCTGTAATCTGATATTAATATGAATATATCTGTATGCTAAGGGGATAAAAGTACCTAAAGGATGGATATTAGTTTTGGATTTTCAAACATTTAATGTTACCTGGTTTAAAGCCAGGTATTTTACATTTTTTAAATCTTTCTTTTCATTCAACCACTGCTGATAGTTCACTAAAGGTCATTTAATACTCTATTGGTCCAATATAATAAAATTTTTGTCATTATCTTTGAGAGTTAGAAAATATAGAACAAAAGCAAATGGGAGAAAATTCAAAATCTCTTTATTGTCACCTATATTTAGATGTTATATTCTTAGGATGCAATTTTTTATATTGTGTCTTTGTGTGTGTGTGTGTGTATGAGGGGAGACAGACACGCAAAGTGAGACAGAGAGAGAGAGAGAGAGAGAGAGAGAGAGAGAGAGAGAGAGAGAAGAGAGTCATAGATACAAAGACAGAGACAGAGAGACACAGACAGATATACTGAGAACATATGTTTGTATACACATACATGTATATATACATATACATAGTTAGTAATCTGTTCTTCAATTTCATAAAAAGAAAAAAAAACCAGTACAATATGCCCATTTAATTCAAAATCACAAGCCAAGTGCCCCTTTCTAGTTAAAAATAAGGTATTTTTATGGATAAAAACATTTCAAGGAGTAATGAACATCACACTAACAAAATTCCTGAGAGAACAGTTTGTATTCCCAAAATTACCATCCACAAACATTTACTGAGTGCCCACAGGGTTCAAGGATCAACATATAATTAAGAATGTAATATTTTGTAAATCCTTTATTTTTGTAGAGTCATCTTAGCACTTAGAATCATAATTCTAAGATATGTGAATATACTTCACAATGTTCTGTCATTTAATCGGATTTTCATCCCTCTCATGTAGCTGTAAGCCACAAAGTGTGTTTCTGAATTTATTGGTTACATTATTAATCCTATTGCTGCAAAGCATGTAAGTTCAGGTATATCACCTACTGGACACAAACTAAGGATAGATTAGAAAATATTGGCTTAAATGCAGTGAGTAAAGGCATGATATTAACCATAACCAATCTACCATGCTGTATAGATATAGGAAATTGTATAGGCAAAGGAGTAGGGCCATATGCAACTCTTGTCCTGATTTTACCTTCTTAATTTTACAGTATGTTAAAATGCCATCACCTGGTTTTCATTTATTAGTATGGAGGGGGGAGGGGATGAAGAGACAATCTCTTCCTTAAAGTTCCTCTACTACTTATTTTATTGATTTGAAACTTCTTGTCTTTGTTTAAGTCTCTTAATAACCCTTTTCTCCTCCCAATCTTATCTAAAATTTACTTCTATTATGTGCTTTTTGCCCCAATATACATAGCAGCATAAGTAGAGTATTGAGATAGATCAATCCATTGGTCATATTCAATCATTTCTCCTAAGAGTGAAACTTATTGCAGCATAATGTATCTGGAGTCCAAGGCCCTAGAATAAATTTCTGTCACTGATAATACCTGGGTAAATTGGGCAATTCACTTAACAACTCTGGGCTCCTGTTTCTTAACCTATAAAATGAGACTTTTGGGCTGGATATCTCTAGGGTCCCCTGAAGATATAGGATCTATGACTCAAAGGGCTTGAGTTCAAATCCTGTCTCTGATTTTTATTAACTTTGTGACCTTGGACAAACCAATTAACCACTCAAGTTCTACGTCCTCATATGTTAATGAGAAAGTTTTGCTACCTCCCTCTAAGGTTCCTTCCATTGGAGAGTATGAACTTAATTGGACCCTTTTTGAAGGGACCCTCTTAATTGGACCCTCTTCCTTTTCAGCTGATATCACTTCATAGGATAATCCATTTCATAAGGTTTCTACTTTCTGGGAAAAGTAGCACTTTCTTAGCTGCTGTGATAAATGTATAGATTTCTTAAGCACCTATGTGTCACAATAAAGTTAGCATATTGGGAGAAATTTTTGTCATGCTATTTTCCCCAAATATAACATTTTTAAAATAAAATCTGAGGGTCACCTCAAATTAATGTTATTTTAAGGAGTTGTCTCTCTCTCTGTCTCTCTCTCTCATTTTCTCTCTCTGCCTCTCTTTCTCTCTATCCTATCTTTCTCTCTCTCTTTTTCTCTCCTTCTTTCCCTACACACACACACACACACACACATGCACACACACACACCTCTATCTATCATCTATCTACACACACATACCTCTATTTATCTATCTACACACACACACACATTCATTTATATCTAGTTACAAGGTATCACAAAAATCTTAGTATAGTTTTAAGCTTTAATAGCTTACTACTGAGCTATAACTTTTGAGCATATGCATGTGCATATGTATATGTATGTATGTGTTTTATATTGTACAGGTATATGTGTATATATGTATATTGCTTCATTTGGCTCCATGGTTGGCCTCAGGTTACAGCAAAGAACAAAGTTCAGGGCTCACAGGAAACTTGTACTTGGGAGTCTAATACAAACATGGGCTTTATTATTATGTAGCACCTCCAAGGAGACAGAAAAACAAAACCAAAACATACACACACACACACACACACACACACACACACACACACACACTCATGCATGTACACATACTTACTATGGCAATACAAATAGAGGTTCTTCCTCATAGATGAAAAGAAACACACCCAATTTTAGGGGGAGAGAGTTGTATATGGTGGCAAAGACCTTGGCGGGAGTATATGCTTGGATTAGGGGTCTAAGAAGAACAATTTTATATCTTAAAAGTAGGCTTTGTCCATGATAAATAATTTAAAATCTGGGAGGGACATTCCAAATCAGACCCAGGTATGACAGAGAAAGTCCTAGGGTCACATCAATACCAGACTTGGATGGGCATGGGGGTCTTTCCTTATCAGTGCCAGAAACTGGATGAGGTTGGAATTGAGACAGTGGAGATAGGAGTGACTTGCTGCTGCTGCGATTGTCCAGAAGTCTTATCCAATAAGAAGCTGTGATCATTAAACTGCTTGATACAGGACCATAATGGGTCAAGACAGTGGAAAAGTACAAACTACTTGTAATTACTTACATGTTTTATGGGCATTTGGACTTCTATCACTATTAATACAATACAATATGTATTGCATGCATGTATGCAAATGTGTGCATGTTTGCACTTTGTTCCTTTTCAAAGAAATATCCTATTAGATGTGTGGACTTTTTTTGGATCAACTTCTGTGGAAATATAGTACCATAACAAATTGGTAAGCAACATCTTCCATATATATGGAAAAGAGAAAACACTGAAGGAAAACAGTAAGTACATAATTGAGTGCCAGGTGCCTACCAAAAATACTGATGAGCTAGTAACAATATGGGCAGGTAGTTTTATGTTTTTGAATCCAACTCTAAGGCCAATCAACACAATTTACAAGTTGAAGAGCACTTATTTCTCTTTACTAGAAATTCATTCAAATTTATCAATATATATTCTGTGCCCAATAATGCATTTGGGTTAGGAAAAGATAAGGAGAGTTATTTCAAGGATCTGGAAACAACTCTGGTCCTTTGGAGTCCGTGGAGGCCTAACTTATTCAAAGCAAATAGTTTATTCGCTGTGAGCCTCTGGTTAATGTTTCATGGATTTTTTAACAGACATGTTAAGCCACAAAGGAAAAATGTAGGTTGATCATAGAGTGACAACGAGGTGTAACCAATGGTTAAACTGCATAGTCCATTGTAACCACACATTGCCAAGAGTAGACAAGTAATGCCCATGCATGTTGGGACAAGGCCTTGTGAGGAATCTCTGGCAGTATATGGAGAAGGATGCACAAGATGAGCAGGCATGGGTGAGTTACAATCAATATGTTGGAGAATATATACATATTGATAAAATCATAGTTTGACTGGAATCTCTGGGAAATTCACATGGTAGATTCATTGACTTATAAATTCCTTTATTTCATTTCCTACATATTTAAGGATTGGATTAGTTATCCAGTGGCCCAAGTTTAAATTCTGGGCCCTCTCAGATATAACATTCACATTTTTCTTTAATTGCAGAATAAATATTTTGTACAAACAAGAGGTTCTTTCTTTCATGGACCTCCTAATGATGCCTAAACTGCAGAGGTCTATTATTACTTCATAGCTTTTATAATAAACACTGCATTTTTTCCAACTTATCCTATTTCTTTGAAGTTAGTTATAATGTTTTTGTAGCTTAATAAATAAGGAAATTCTGCTCATGACAATAGGCTCATTGAATATAAATCTGGAAGGTACTTTTATAGATTACCTAGTCCAAGGTTCCCTAACCTGGAATCTATGAACTTCTAAAATATTTTTATAACTCTTTAATATAATTAGTTTCTTTTGTAATCCTCCATATTCCATTTTATGAATTTAAAAACATTAATCTGAGGAGAGATCCATAGGTTCTTAATCAGAGTGACAAAAGGGTCCATGACACAAAATGTTAAGAAATCTTGATCTAGTCTAACCAGTAAAATAATTTTCCTAAGGATATATGCTTATAAGTAATAGAATTATGATTTGAACTCACTCCAAATTCATGTTCTTTCCTTTAGGACATTGTGTCTCTGTCAATTAAAAACAAAATCCATATTTGCAAGCAGTATTTTATAATATTTTATAGACTTTCCCATACAATAAGATGTGATGGAAAAATATGTAGGAATTTAACACCATTTTCCTTTTCATTTCTCCTTTGTGGTTAAAGTTGCTGCTCTTTCTTTGAATGTCCTTGACATAAATAATAGAGAAATGGCTACATCTCTTAACAAAGAAAAAAGCATATTCTATTGGTGTAGGCACACAGGATTAACGGTCAAAATGGTTTGGTTGACAATACATTTGGCTGAGTGATTCTCATTGTTATAAATCTCAAAGAATCAAGACTGTGGATATATCCACAAACAGCTAATGTGTGACATTAAGTGTCTTTTTTGTGACCAGCTTGGGCAGTGTAGGAGTCTCCTCTAATGTTTAGCTCTTGGTTCTATAGGCTATGGGTAGAAAAGGGCTGAGTTTGTAGGGAATAAAACCATAGTCCATTAAGATATATCATTCTAATATATTCTCAAAGATACAAGTTGAATTATCCTAGGAGAAATTAATTTCCATTTAGCAAGAGTGGAATGATTTAACATAGGAAATCTTTGAAAGTGCAATGGGAATTTTTGAGAGCAGCAGCTTTGGAGAAGGACTGGGTTGTGAAGGGGTGAAAGTATTATATCTAAGTCTCACAATAGATCAAAGTCATATTTATCATTCCTGCCCATTTCAGGAATGCACCTCTAATATCCACTCATCTTAGGCAAATATGTACTCAGGACAAGTATCTTTTAACACCCTTAAATCAACCTTTCAGGACAAATTCAGGTGAGAAATGAGAGAGAGAGATTCTGGTGAAGAGAAAGATCACAGCTCAGGATGGTGTTTGGGGATTAGGCTCAAAATAACTGAAAAGAACTCATGTGGGGTGTTGTCCATGAAAAGAAGATGCTATCTAGTTCCTTCCTTTTCTTCCTGTTCTAATTATTCTTTCTATGTTCAGTTGTTTCTATGTTGCTGAAGTATGAAAAATGCTGTCAATGCCTCTAAATTTTGAGTTCCTGAGGTAAATCCTTAGTTGCTTGGACTTACTTTCAAATCCCAAACAGAGTATATTTGACAACATTTTGGATACAGGCTAGATAAGGAGTGGGATAGGGGACATTCATGTACAAAAGATCTATGGGATAGGTTCAATTGTGTTTTAATCCCTACTTGAAAAGCCTTTTGGGTCTATGCTGCTCTGACATGCAGAAATACCCATGGAAGTGAATTGTTGAAGGTTCCATTTAAAGGAAACAAATAGAATGCTAGTGGATTGGTGGAAAATTTTAGGGGCAGAGGTGATGTCTACTCCCTTGTTTCCAATCAAGCACATTGTTAAAATTGTCACTGAACTTCCTCACATCTGTTTTTCTTATCCTGTCACTTGGGCCACCTGCTAAAACTTAATTGGCTGCCTGAGTAAGGGAAAATCCATTCATACTCACTAATCCAAAACTCACATCAAAGGCGTAAGCATGAAGTTTCAACTACAGATGGGTTGTGATGTTTAATATGAAAAATCCCAAATCACAATCACTTGATAACACTTCCATTATTGGTTCCATTACTTTAAGACAGAATGGGAAAAACCATCAACACATTGTGCCCCATACTGAACCTTCCTGATTGCAAACCTCAGACGCACACACTTAACAAGAGCAGCGCATTGCAATGAGCCTCACCACTAACGTAACTATCTAAAATGAGGAATGCTTTTTAAAATCCCATCAATAAAAAACTATAGTTTTTGCTACCTATTGCCTTGTGAATTACTTCTTTCTCAGTAATCCTGGAATGAGCCACATGAGATTTGAGGAATTAAAACTTTGTTTTATATAATATGAAGAAAGGAAAACTGATATTTAATGAGGATCATAGACTTGAACAAATGGATTTAGCAAAAAATAAGCAAACCTGTACTTTTAGAAAATATTCTAAATCTGTTACACCTTAAATTGGATAGAGATAAGGAACAAACAAAAGGTACACAGATTAATTTTCTAACAACTTGGACCTTAAATTATTTAGCTTTGAGAAATGATTTAATTTGTACCTAACGATATTTTTTTTTCAGTTTACAATGCTTATTTGTTTACTTTTGCTCAAAGTTCCAAATTAATGGGAGAAAGGCCTTTAAGAATACTAGATAAACCCCTTGTCATACACTTATAGAAAAAATATGGACAAGAGTGGCCTGACCTATATTATTTTTTTTGTTTTGTTTTTTGGCAGGGCAGTTAGGGTTAAGTGACTTGCCCAAGGTCACACAGCTAGTACATGTCAAGTGTCTGAGGCCAGATTTGAACTCAGATCCTCCTGACCCCAGGGCCAGTGCTCTACTCACCGTGCCACCTAGATGCCCCTGCAGACCTATATTATTAGAAGGAATGACTGAATTCATGAGATCCCAGCCCAAGCGGAGTTTTTGGAATTTTTATTTTAGTCATCACTTCTCTATTTATTTTGGAGCCATTTTTACCTTAAAAACTTCCTGTGACTTTTAATATGAGGGAGGGACTTAACAGTTGGTCATTTTTCTTTTCTTCTTCTAACAAGTGATTGATGATTTTATTTTGTAAGTGCAAAATTCAACAGGAAAATTAAATTATGACCGAAGTCACAATAATTTTTATGAGGACAATGTTTGATAAGGTACAGTCTCCTTAGAAATACTTGATAATCTTCTTTGATTTGTCTTGATTAACACTGACACATATGCTCTTTCTTCAACACTTAGATGTACTATGACTTCATCAATATGGACAATACTTTCCCCCAGTGGAGTGGAGAATGAAACCCATCTGCACTTTCTCAACATGTACAGTCCTTACACATAAATCCTCCAAAGAAGGTCTGCTCAAAATTCTGGACCTCTTCTGAATACCCAAATTATAGCTGACACATCTGAATGTGAGTTGTCCATCTGTTCTCCCTCTTGCTGTATGATTGACCTACTTTTCCATTATATATATATACACACACACACATATATATTTACACTGATTATTGTATTGAAGTCATAGTTTGTCATCTAATGTGGTCTATTTGTTACCCCAATTTTTTATTGCCCTTTAAATGACTAGCAATTTTGATTCTTTAGAGTACGATATTCAATGCAAATCACATAGCATCACTTGACAAAAAGGTCTGTTCCAAGAAAAAATATTATCAAAATATAAAATATAATTTAAAAAAACCTATGCTCTATCTCTTATTCAATCCTATAGGCAGTTTATTTTCCATGTGCACACCAAGACGCCTGTACTGACGGGTTAGCTGTATAGTTAGCACTACGAGACATTAGCTTCTGGACTATAAACATTGTTCATTCACTGTGTGTGTGTGTGTGTGTGTGTGTGTGTGTGTGCATGTGCTACTTGCTAGGTCAATTCTGAATGATTGATAAATGACATTAATAAGCTAGGAAAAGGATGAAAACTCAAATGGCCAAGGACTTCTAGTTCATATCATACAAAGATAAATTGAAGGAATTGTTCATATTTAGCCATAATTACTAGCCATTTCCCTTTACTTTTGTAAGCTTGATTTCTTGAATCCATATTATTTTTATTCACACAAAGCATTAATTTATTTTTCTAAACCTTTGCTTTCCAATTGTCTGATTTTGTTCTAATCTTGATTTATATATTTCAAAAGTTTGGGGGGGGTATTTTGAAGACTGTTAGTATGTAAAGATCTTAAGTGTTTGTTTTCATCAATGATGCCAATTGAAGTTTTTAGAACGGAAATTTAAGTTGGTAATGAAAGTTAAGAAAAATGTGTCTCAGAATGAGATTTTATTTCTGTACTATGAGTTAAAATTTAGGAATAACAAACCAAAGATAGAACATACATAATGAGAACTGGTTAAAAAAAACCTTTCTTTTTAAGGTAATATCATCGTAATCAAAATTTATTTAAAGTGAATAGAGAGGGAAATGAAAAAAATCCTAAGCACTTATACAAAGCTAGATAATGTAGAGAACATTAGCTGACACATGGAAAGAATAGGAGTAGAGACAAACAGAACCATAAGAGACAAAACCCAAGAAAAGAGCTGCCAACAAATACCTTAGATATCTATACACAAATGTATAAAATATATACAACAAGGAAGATAAATTAGATATCCCAATGCAAGGGAGCAAATTTGACTTCAAAAATAAATCTCTGGGGTTAAATAACATTCAAAAGTAACATGATACTTGAAAGAGGGTGGGCAGGAATAGAAATGCATATACATATGAGAGGAAACCTAGAAATTGGACACGTGATGGTGAGCTCTTGAATGGATATTAGCAATGAGAGATGCATTGACAATCTGGGAGGTCCAGAAGCAGATCACAATAAAATACATGAGGAAGCAGTATAGATGAAAGTGTTGGAAATTTCAATTATCTGGATAGCTACTAGAAGTCTCTCTTGGCCTAAAGCAGAACATATAATACTTTTTCTAAAGATTGAGGGAAGTCCAAAGGAAACTGTTATTCTTGACCTGATCTTCATTGTAAAGCATGACTGTTCACTCAAGAATATTTGAACTTTGTGTACAAGCTACCATTCCATGTTAGAATTTGTTACAGACATGTAAGAAGTCATACTCCTTAGATATAGAGGTAGTAAATTTCAAAGGATTGGGAGAAACAATAAGTAGAATCCCATTGCCTAATTTTTTTGCAGGCAGTGTTAGTTCAAGAGGTGAATTCTGAAGAATGTTTCTCTGAAAACAAAAAGGGAGATAATTCTAAGAAAAAGGGGAGGAGTGGAAATACATGGAAGTCCTTTAAATAACAGATTTTTTTTAAAAGACATGTAGAGAAGATGCAAGCAATGGAATATAATGGAGAATGAATACGAAAGTATGGCATTATCCTAGAAGACTGCTAAAGTACTAACTCTCCGAAGGAGGTAAAATCTTTCATAGATGCTAAGGACAAGCAAAAGGTATCTTTTTGCTTGTTTGGTTTGGTTTTAAAACCAGCTTCTGAAAAAGGGGAGGACTGAAGGCAGTATAAGATACCATATTTCCCCATGTATAAGATGCAAACTTTTTCAAAAAATTTGGGGTCTAAAAACTGGATGCATCTTACATAGTGGTTGTAGATTTTTTTTACTTACATTTCCTGCCTTTTTGTGCTTGTTGTCTTGTTTTTGCGCTCATTGCTTTGCATTTGTTACCAGTATATTAGGTTACGTTTTGCCACGGTCTATCCAGAAATGGCTCAGAAAAGATTTTCTCACAGTGCTGAGTTCAAGCTAAAAGTGATCCAGTTTGCAAAAGTGAATGGAAATTATGCTGCTGAAAGTAAGTTTGGTCCTCCTCCAACTGAGAAAACAACCCGTGACTGGCTACGGGAAGAAGAAACCCTACTGAAAGCCCCACAGCAGAAGAAGGCCATGCGAAGCAAGCAGCAAAATGGCCTGATTTAGAGAGGGAATTGAAGATATGGGTTGAAGGGCAAAGGGGAATTGGAATCCCTGTGTCCACAAAGATGGTTCAGCATGAGGCAAGAAGAATTGCTGATGAAAAAGAAGTTACTGATTTCAAAGGACACAATTAGTGCTTCAGGTTCATGAAACAGAATGGACTAAGCATATGTACATGCACCAGACTTGCCCAAAAGATGCCTGAAAGCTATGAGCAGCTAAATAAAACTTGAGTTCAATAGCTTTGTGTAATATACTTTTTTTTTTTCAAATTTTGGGCCCCAAAATTAAGGTGCATCTTATACATGGGGAAATACGGTAGTTTCTTGGAGAGAAATGGAACTTTGATAATCAATGAAAGAAAAGGCAGCACTATTCAGCTCTCATTTTGCTTTGCTTTTCCTTGCCAGGGAGAATACTCTTTGGATTGAAGAAGGTAAAGATGAGAATATCAGTAAGTTGAAATGCAAAATAAGAAAAGGGAATATGTAGAGAACATTTTTCTTCCTTCAAGGAATCAAAGTCATCCCAGCATACTGAAAGATCTATCTATCTGTAGGTACACACACACACACACACACACACACACACACACACACACACATAAATATACGTATGTGTGTATGTATGCATGTATATATGTATACATGTATATATATTCACATACAATTCAGGAATGTATTAATAAAGGAGTTGTTAGTGGACATCTAGAAAAGGAAGGATTGTTCACAAAGAGTCAGTATGGTTTCATTAAGAACAAGTCATAGGAGTTCGACCTCATGTCTTTTTTTTGACAGTGTTATTAGAATGATATATCAGAAGAATATCATAATTTACCTAGATTTTAGCAAAGTATCAATTTGATTTCTCCTGCTATTCTTATGGGCAAGATGGAGAGATGTCTGATTAATGCAATTGTTTGTCCTTGGCAAATAAATCACTTAAACTTATTGGGACACAGGTAGCTGATCTATAAAATGGGAAGGTTTGACTAAATCATCTTTATGATTGCTTATAGTTAGAATTGTATCACTTTATAATTCTCTTGTCCCTATGTGGTCCAGTCAATAAATTTTAAGGTTAAGTGGATTTAGAACTGGTTGAATGACTGGACCCAAAGTAGAGTCATTCATGGTGTGATTACAACTCAAAAGGATGTCTTAGTGGACTTTGAAAAAATGGATCTATACTTGAGTCTGCTTCATCAGTAAATTTGGTAAAGCAAAAGATGTCATCTTTTTCATTTTGCACATGAAACAATGCTTGTCAATAGGGATTTTAAAAAAGGTTTTAAGAGCACTGGTCTTAATCTAATAAATTAAAATTTAATAGAGATAATAAAAAGTCATACTGAGTTTCAAAAACTGATTTAAGTAAAAGAAAAGTTAGGGATGGCTTAACCAAAATGTATATTTTAATTCTATTTTTACTGCTTTATATCACTTTCACGCACATATGTATGTGTATATATCCTTCCGTCTCCCTTACCTGCCAAGATATTATTTATATTATTTGTAGCAAAGAATAAAAAAAGAGAGAACTAAAAGCTATTCAGGAAAACCAAATAGCACATCAGTTAAGCTTCATGTATATTCAAGATGTCATACACATAGTCTTTTACTTCTCCAAAGGGAGGGATGACCATAGTGGTTGTCATTGTTCTTGTTGATCCAGTGGTTTTATGGACTTCAAGCTCAATATGAGTCAACAGAGATGCATTGCACTCCAAAAAGCTGAAGCAATTGTAAGCTACACCAATATTAATCAATAACCATTTAAATTCCTCCTAATGTTCCAAGTATTGTGCTAGTCTCTGGGAATACAAATATAAGAAATAAAATACTCCCCACGCTAAAGGAGCGTGCATTCTAATGAAGGAGACAACATATTTAAATGCATAAAATATAATATTTTATATATAATATATACATGCATACACATAGATACATATATAGATAGACACATAAATAGATAGACACGTAGATAGACAGACACATAGATAGATAGACACGTAGATAGACAGATACATAGATAGATAGATAGATGGATAGATAGATAGATAGAGATATATAGATATAGCCTGGGCATGACATACATACCCCTTATCACTCTCTGAGGTTAATTACTCACTGTAAACTGCTCTTATGCTGATAGGTGGGAGGGTTCACACCTACTATTGACATCTACTATGACTAGAGAGAGTGTTTTTCAAATATTTGAGTGGCTATCATGTAAAGAGTGATTAGATTATTCTGAATGGTCTCAGAAGACATGATTAAGAAGAAACGGGTTTGAGAAAGGAAGATTTTATCTCAATATAAGGAAAAGTGTCTTACCCATTAGGGCTTCCAAAAGTAGGTCAGAAATTTCCATTTGCTTCAAGAGAAGGCTGGATAACTATTTGTTGTGGATATTCAAAAGGGGAGCAAAACACGTAGTTTGAAGAAAATCATATTCAAAAATATTAAAAAATGTAGATCCTTACTGAAGTTGTGTTTGTATATCACTACCAAGTGTAACTGAATTATTATAGTCAAAATCTGTGGCTTCAGACACATCTATAGAGCAGCAGATGGCTAGACTTATTTTAATGAATGAGTGGTTTGAGCCATCTGCATTATCAATCCAGCTGATTCCATGTAGAAATTCTAATTTTACCTCTCTGGGCTCCACACATTAAAATAAATAGCATCCTGGTCAACAGCACTGTTTCCTACAGAATTTTTACAACCGTGAAGTATAGAATTTCATTCTCTCAGAAAATCTACATTTTTAAGAAGGACCCTGAGTGGTGAATGAATTAATCATGTCCCTTAGGATGGTTTTCATATTTGTAAAAGTGGATCTGAATTATCAATCATTAGTCACTTGAAGCTGATCATAAAGATGAGGGGAAACACAATGAACTAAATTAGCTATGTTTCTTTGATAGGAATTAGCCAATGTGGGTGAAATAGTACAAAAAGAAACTGCCCATGATTAACATTTAGTTATAAAGTGACAGAGATGAAGATCAACTCTATGTGGTCATCCCCAGGACAAGTGACTCCACATGTTCAGGGTATCAGAATATTTTCTGCTATACTTTAAATACAGCCTAAAAAAGCCACTCCAAATTCCTAAAATAGAAGCTGTATTTCTTTTTCTTTCACAAATATCAGAAGAAATTCTAAATGAAACTCACTGCAAGTTGCTTTATATTCAACTATTTTTTAAAAATTTCCTATTATCTCTACACTGCTAAATATTTCACTATAAAATCTCTTAAAAGATGATACTTTAAAATAAACCATTACACATTAGAAAATAAACTGCCAACAAGGGGTGGAGCCAAGATGGCAGCTGGAAAGCAGGGAGTTGCGTGAGCTTCCCACTACGTCCCTCCAAAAACCTATAAAAATGGCTCTGAACAAATTCTAGAACTGCAGAACCCACAAAATAGCAGAGGGAAGCAGGAATCCAGCCCAGGACAGCCTGGAGGGTTGCTGGATAAGGTTTATCGCACACGGAGTGGAGGGGAGGAGAGCTCAGCCTGGGAGGCAGCAGGACCAGCCAGACAAGGAGCTGGGCAGAACAGGCCCTAGCAACCTGGATCAGTGAGCTGTGACAGTTACCAGACTTCTCAACCCACAAACGTCAAAGACAACAGAGAAGGTTAGTGGGAAAAGTTGTGGAGGACAGAGTTCTCAGTTCAGCCACCACCCCAGGGGCAGCAGGGGAGGTGCAGCTACAGAACTACGGGTGCAGTTACTTCTGGTCCCAGGCCAATGTGTTGGGAGGAATTAAGTGGGGGATCAGAGCAGGAGTGAAGAACCTGCTGAAGATTTGCATCAGGTCTGGGTTGGTGGTTCTTGAGGAAGGAGGAGTGCTGGGGTGGCAGAACTGACTATGTAGAAATAGCTCTGAAATCAACCGCGCATCCCCTCAAGCTTGGAACAAAGTACTTTTGCTCTACAAGCAGTCATACCCTGATGAAAAACTCAAGGGTCAAGTAAGTTGGCTGGGAACATGGGCAGGCAGCAAAAACGCACCCAGATTCAGTCTCAGACTTTGGAATCTTTCTTTGGTGACAAAAAAGACCAAAACATACAACCTGAAGAAGTCAACAAAGTGCAAGAGCCTACACCAAAAGCCTCCAAGAAAAACATGAACTGGTCTCAGGCCATGGAAGAGCTCAAAAAGGATTTGGAAAAGCAAGTTAGAGAAGCAGAGGAAAAATTGGGAAGTGAAATGAAAATGATGCAAGAAAACCATTAAAAACAAGTCAATGACTTACTAAAGGAGACCACCCCCAAAAATACTGAAAACATACTGAAAAATACTGAAAAAAATATTGAAGAAAACAACACTTTAAAAAATAGACTAACTCAAATGGCCAAAGAGCTCCAAAAAGCCAATGAGGAGAAGAATGCCTTGAAAGGCAAAATGGAAAAGGAGGTCCAAAAGACCACTGAAGAAAATACTACCTTAAAAATGAGATTGGAGCAAGTGGAAGCAAGTGACTTGATGAGAAATAAAGATATTATAAAACAGAACCAGAGGAATGAAAAAAATGGAAGACAATGTCAAATATCTCATTGGAAAAACCACTGACCTAGAAAATAGATCCAGGAGAGATAATTTGAAAATTATTGGACTACCTGAAAGCCATGATCAAGAAAAGAGCCTAGATATCACCTTTCAAGAAATTATCAAGGAGAATTGCCCTGATATTCTAGAGCCAAAGGGTAAAATAGAAATTGAAAGAATCCACAGATTGCCTCCTCAAATAGATCCCCAAAAGAAAACTCCTAGGAACATTGTTGCCAAATTCCAGAGCTCCCAGGTCAAGGGGAAAATACTGCAAGCAGCCAGAAAGAAACAATTTGAATATTGTGGAAAAACAATCAGGATAACACAGGATCTGGCAGCTTCCGCATTAAGGGACCAAAGGGCTTGGAATATGATATTCCAGAGGTCAATGGAGCTAGGATTAAAACCAAGAATCACATACCCAGCAAAACTGAGTATCATGCTCCCAGGCAAGCTATGGATTTTCAATAAAATAGAGGACTTTCAAGCTTTCTCAGTGAAAAGACCAGAGCTGAATGGAAAATTTGACTTTCAAACACAAGAATCAAGAGAAGCATGAAAATGTAAACAAGAAAGAGAAATCATAAGGGACTTACTAAAGTTGAACTGTTTTGTTTACATTCCTACATAGAAAGATGATGTGTATGATTCATGAGACCTCAATATCATAGTAGCTGGAAGGAATATGCATATGGGTATATGTGTATACATACATATATACATACATATATATTTATACATATGTGTGTGTCTATGTACATATATATGTAGGTGTATATATACATATATATTTATATACACATACACAAAGGGCACATGGTGAGTTGAATATGAAAGGATGATATCTAAAAAAAATAAAATCAATTTAAGGCATGAGAGGAATATATTGAGAGAGAGAGAAAGGGAGAGATAGAATGGGGTAAATTATCTTGCATTAAAGTGGCAAGAAAAAGTGGTTCTGTAGGAAGGGAAGAGGGGGCAGGTGAGAGGGAATGAGTAAATCTTGCTCTCATTGAATTTGACTTGAGGAGGGAATACCATACACACTCAATTGGGTATCTTACACCACAGGAAAGAAGAAGGAAGAAGATAAAAAAGGGGGGATGATAGAAGGGAGGGCAGATGCGAGGAGGAGGTAATCAAAAACAAAAAGGGATAAAAAGGCACAGGGTCAAGGGAGAAAATTCAGTAAAGGGGGATAGGTAAGAAGGAGCAAAACATAGTTAATCTTTCACAATATGAGTATTGTGGAAGGGTTTTACATAATGATACGTATGTGGCCTATGTTGAATTGCTTGCCTTCTTAGGTAGGGTGGGTGGGGAGGGAAGAGGGGAGAGAATTTGGAACTCAAAGTTTTAAAAACAGACGTTCAAAAACAACAACAACAAAAAAGTTTTTGCATGCAACTAGGAAATAAGATACACAGGCAATGGGGCATAGAAATTTATCTTGCCCTACAAGAGAAGAAGGGAAAGGGGGATGGGAGGGGAGTGGGGTGACAGATGGGAGGGCTGATTGGGGAATGGGACAACCAGAATATATGTGATCTTGGAGTGGGGGGAGGGTAGAAATGGGGAAAAAATTTGCAATTCAAAGTTTTGTGAAAATCAACGCTGAAAACTAAATATATTAAATAAATTTAAAAAAAAAGAAAGAAAATAAACTGCCTTGTCCTACAAAATGTCTGTTCCATAGCACCAAACACTGACTGGCTTATCTGAGACAACATATGACTCACAAGGCTGTTGTAGAGATTATAGCATAGAGGGACAGAAGAAAATAAAAGAGGAAAATACGAAATGAAATTTCAAGGAATATGTTTATCAAAAATTTCAATTCTCCATCTATAGAATTCACTAAGTAACTAGGTGGTGAAAATATTCTACTTTAAGCAGAACCATAATATGTAAAAGTTATATCAAGTATTGTAAAAGATTCAATGCAATGTAGTAGAAAGAGTACAAAATTTGGAGTTACAGAACCTGAAGTTCAACTCTGGCACTCACTGCCTTGTTTCCTGTCTGACTCTGGTCATTTCAACGTCCCTGGACCTCCTTTTTACTCATCTCTGAAGTGAATGAATTGAAATAGAAGGCCTTTGAGGTCCTTCTAGCTCTAAATCTGTGCCTTTATAATTTTTCAGCTCAGGATAGCATTGCCCTTCCCCTTCAATCCAGTGTCCACTGGCACTTACGGTCATGTGTAAAATTCCTGGTCTCTACATTTTCCTCTGGTACTAAAAGTGCTTAATGTTCCTTGCCCTAAAAGGCTCATATTTTCTGTGATATTTCGGTCCCTCCTCCCGTCTGAGAGTGGAAAAAGGAGGAAAAAAAACAGCTGCTTTTTCCATCAGGCCCTTTTGCTGATAAGGGGCTACTACATTAGAATGAATTTACAGAAATAGAGAGATGACTTTTATGCCATTCAGAGGTTAGTAACTAGATTGAGGGAGGTGACAGTCCTATAATATTCAGCTTCAGTTCTAACAGATTTATAGTAATATGTTCAGGTCTAGCCATTGCATTTGAGGAATGAATATGAACAACTGGAGTATGTCCAAAGAGAGGGACCAGGGTGGTATGGGGACAATTCACTCAAGGAAACGAAACAGTTAAACTTAGAAAAGAGGAAACTCACGTATTGGGAAGACATGATAACTGCCTTCAAGTATATCAAGGTTGGTCATGGAGAAAACAGTTTACACTTGTTCTATTTGATTCTAAAGAACAAAAAATATGTCTGATGAGTGGAAGTATCAGAAGTAGATTTAGGCTTGAAATAATGCAAAAACTTTCTAAAATAGTTACTGAAACGTACTAGGTTGTCTTGAGAATTTATAGGTAACTGTTTATTTGAGACCTTCAAAATGGAGACTGGATAACTGTCAGAATGTTTCAGACAGTCATTTCTTAGCAAAGACTAACCCTTTTCAAATCTCATATTGTCATTCTATAAAAGTGATATTAATATAATTTTAAAAATGGGTACTGGTAGGCAGTACATGTAGTGAATAGAGAGCTAGCCTCAGGAAGCACAGGCTGGGTTCAGTTCCTACCATCTAGCCACTGACACATACTGGCTTTGTGACCCTGGGAAAATCAGCAAATCACTTGCTCAGTCACTTGGCCAACTCTCTAAGGTTACAAGTAGTAAAATAGCAAAGAGGTTGACATTATATATTAATAGAAAAAAAGTTTCTTCAGTGAGATTTCCCTATACCAATGAAATCATAGGTTTTTACAAAAAAAAATGGGGACAGGTTCCCTGGGGATAATGTGTGATTGCTATTTTAAGGAAGACTTCCTTAGTGAAATCCCTGCTTCTTTTCCAAGTTTTTTTCCTGTCTTTATTTCTCCTAGTTTAATTCTTACAACATGAAAATTGTATACTATTATGCTGTGTGTCTATGTGTGTATGTACATACATACATACACACATGCATAGACACATGTATGTGTGTATACAGACACATTTACACATGTCTAGGAACAAATAGAGAGCATGGCCTCAATCTAATGCTTCAGCATTTCTTCCAGTCTCCCAAAGAGGTGGGAGAAGCTTTCTTTGAATGGAGTAATTCAGAAATTAAGTAGAATTAAACCAGTACAGAAACAGGAAAAGTGTTATTGAGTAGGGTAATTTAAAAATTCTAAGACCTAGGGACTCTGTCTCAATCTGAATAGGTAGAGATCAATAAGGTACATTCTCTGGGCACCATGATGGCCTTGAGTACAGTTGAAGATATAGTGATCTTTGGTAAAATATCTGTTTCTTGGGCGTACTTGCTGAATTACAGAAGTAGAAGTCACTAGGGTGGTTTACTCACTGGCTTCTCTATAAATGGACTGGTGTCTTTGATTTAGATATCTGAGTTTAGTGCTCTATTAACAAGTCTATTTAAAAGTACAGTGCTGTCATTGATTATTCTGAGTGTACCTTCTAATGTTTGCTACTTACAATGCTTCTGCACGGCTTAACATTAGCCTGGCTTCAAGTTCAATAGGATTTGATTGAATTGAGGTTTCAGGAGGCACTTCTGGTTGCAACTATAATAGCCCATATTGTTACAGCCTTAGATTTAACAAGGCTCTTTGCTTACAACAACAACAAATGTGGAAGTCCGTGAATATATTATTTTCCTCAGTTAACATATGAGGAAAATGAGGTTTAGAGAGGTTGGATGGTTAGCCTATGGTCCCACACAAAGTGTGGCATCATTGGATTTGGAACCCAGCATGCTTTTCACTACATCCAAGTGTGCATCTTCATGTGACAGTAGTGTGACATGAAAATTTAAGGATTTAGAAATAATGACCTCTCTCTAAGCTTGAAAAGGGGGTCTAGTCTCTCCAACTTTTTGTGGGCTAGTCTTCCAGTCAACTAAGCCTAAAGAAGTAATTTTGGCATTTTAGAATCAGATCATTTCAGTCCTGGAAGTAGCTTCAGAATTCAAATAGTGTAATCTCTTAACTATACAGAGGAAGAAAGTGAGAACCAGAGAGGTGAATGATTTGCCTCTAGAACACCCAGTTTAATAACAACTACAGGAAAATACTGGATTAGGAATCAGAGGAATGAAATTCAGATCTGGCTCTCTCACTAAATGCATGTAGGGAGCAATTTCTTCACTTACAAAATTAGACAGTTGCAGTAGATCAGCTCTAAATTTATGATATTGTAAACCTAGGTGTCACATCCTGGTAACCATTTCAGCAGATGGGCTAAACCAGGCTGAGCATAACTGAGGGATCTCAAACCTGTTGGTAAGTTAGGGAGGTGTCTACCCCAAACATGAGAAGACTTTCCTTGGTGCAATGGGTGGATGAGAATAATTTGTTCCAGTGTCTGTGAAGGTAGCTAAAGCAGGCACTATGGAGCACTTAGAGCTTGGTTAGATATCAAAGCCACTGCATCTTGACTTTTGTTTCACCATTGGAATTTGATGACTCTGGAAAAGAGAGAGTCCAATGACTTTGCACAACACTGCCTCACTTTAATTTATCTGTGAACCAAAATACATGACTCACACCATTTTATGATTTTTACCTACTTGAGTGCCAAATGTACATTTGCCTAAAAGACTATTTTGTGAAGAGCTCACACAAGGAGCTCACACAAGAAGCACTCACATGGAGGTGAGAAGAAGTGATAAAGGACACTCTCAAAGTCTCTCTGAACTTAGGAATCGATTGTGTGACATGGGAGACAGTAGGAAAGGACTGCCCAGCATGGTCACATCAGAGAAAGTGCTGTGCTCTACGAGCAAAGCAGAATTGCTTTGAGATGTGCAAATTTAGAGACATCTCCACTCCAAATATTTATAGGGCCTATTTGTGCCTGATGTGTAGTAGAGCCTTCCAACCTTGTGTTGGTTTGAACAGGCACAGTTGGACACAATGTACCTTGACATGATCATGTAATTTTGATTATCTTTGAGAACAAAGGACAACCAACAACCAACCAAGCATCTATTAGGCAACTATATGTTTAATGCCGTGTTATACACTACGGATGCAAAGAATAAAACAATTTATACTCAATAACCTCACATTCAAGTTTTAATGGATGTAGACAAGTAATTTGAAATTATCTTTCTATTCTGATGTAACTTTTTAATTCTGACATGTTTTCTATTAGGGTGGAAATCTTCCTAATGTTATTTTCCTACTTTAAATGTCACTTTGCAATTCTGCCTAATTATCTTGACAGAAATTTCATTACATTTTTGTACTAGACAGAATTCAATTCTTGGATCTGTTGTTTTCTCTCTCATTTGGAAGACTTGTGTGATTATCTGTATATAATGTTGTTCTTATTGTTTGATAGTTTGTTAAATAAACAAATACTGTATAACCCAAAATTAAAAAAAAAAGTCTCACCACTAGCCAGTGCTAGGATTCAAATGAATTAGCAACCGGTTCTCCATGGGACTGAGATGAGGTGCCACCCCTGTCGCTGATGTGGGGGGCGAGGGCCCCACACCCGCTAACTACCAGTTGGGGGAACTAAACCTAAAATTAGGTACTACCAAACCAATGCAAACTGGTTGAATCCCACCACTGCCAATAGCTCATTACAGTATACCTAGCTTATATTCCAATTATTATCATGGAAATTATAATAGCATGACCTTTAAAATAAAAATAATTTTGATTAAATATCTCATTTCTGAAATGTAGACTTAGCTGCCTTGCCTATACAGATGAGGTAAAAAATTTGATCTGTGATTGGCACATGTCCTTTATAGCTATTTCCATATCTAGTAGGTTATATAATTTAATTGTAGCACTATTTTCTCCCGGGCCTTCATATAACCAAGCACATTCCAGAAACTCAATTCTTCTTAGATGCATACTTTTAGTTAATCAATGCAGACTTTTGAGTCATAGAAACACAATTAAAAGAAGTGATTTATGCTATAGTTCCACAAATGTTTTGGATTGCATTCAGCCTGTTTAGATTAACGTCCAACATTCCTTATGGAATTTAGACACTTGTTACTTTATAAAGCAGATTTGATCACATCACTTCTTGGCTGATTATTGTCTACAGAATCAAGTCTAAATTCCTTACATTTCCAATTTTATTTTCTAATTCTCCCCTACAGTCAAACTAGAGTACTCATCATTTTCTGAACCTTATCTGATCCATTCTTGGTTTTATTCTATTGGATATTCTATCGGTTCCTTCCACTGTTCCTGTAATGCCCTTCTCCTCTATCTCCCACTTATGAAAATCTTACCATCACTAAAATGTAGTTCAAATCCTCCCTCTTCATTTAAGCTTTCCTTGATGCCTTTCAACCATAAGTACTCTCTCAGTCCTCAGTGCTCCCATACCACTTTGTCTACATCTCTCCAATTATACTTATGACATTATATTTCCTATCATATTTCTCAATATACATATCTTATCTCCTACTTTTTTGTTCTTTGTTTAGTTTGAATTGGTCATTTTACTGTCATAAGAAACTTCTACCTATGCCAATCTACAATTATTCTGTACTTTGTAGTTTTGGAGACTTGTCTTGGGCACTGACAGGTTAAATGATTTAACTTAAGGATACACAGCCATTAAGTATCTAGGCTGGGACTTGAACCTGGAGCTTCTAGACACTGAGGCTAGCTCCCTAATCATTCCTACATTCTACCTTTCTTTTTCTATCCTACCATTTTGTAAATTTTAAGACATTAACCTTTAGATCCTACACTACACAGAGTACATTGGACAGTGAACACCTCTGGGATCAAAGGATTTGATAGATATTTAGAGCCAGGAATGAAATTCAGATTAACTTCAACCTCCTCACTTTACAAATGGGGAATTAATGCTCAGGGAGATTAGGTGACTTGCCTAAAATCACATAGCTAGTAAATGTCAATGAACAATTTCAAACGCAATTCATCCTGACTTCAAGTTCAGTGCTCTATCGACTTTAAATATTCATTTATTTGCTGAATTGTGACATTGTATTGTGCTGCACTGTTGTATCATCTTACACTGATTTTTTTTATTATAATGTCACTGTCTTATTGTATGGAATTGAATAATTCATGTCCATTGAACATTGCCTTCAAGTTATTTTTCTCTAGTAGGGGTTAAGGTAGATTTTTACTGAACCCTACACAATATCTCAGTCCTTCAGTCTCATTTAGTGTCTAATAGATGTTGATTCAGTGGTCTTGAAGAAGAATGACATTTGTTTATGTCATATGAGTAGAAGCAAGCTTTCATCCCTTTCCCTAATAAATCCAATCAGCTTTTGGTCCTTCTCTGGGCCCGAGCTACATTAATTTGTTCATGAGTATGTGAAAATTCACTTCAGCTCCCTATAACTAGATGACCACACACCACATTTCTCATCCCATACAGCCATCTACCAGGACACATGGCCTATGAATATGCATCTTCCTTCTCCCACATCCTTCCACTTCCCTTTCTATCTCTTAGTCTTCTGCTCTGAGAATAATCATCAAATCAATTCTAGCACTGTTTCTGTAGTGACAATAGATCATTCGACTCTAGGGCTGCATTCATAGTCCCCTTGACTACCTACACCAAAAGTCCCTTCCTTGACCATCATCTGATTATATATGCTGTATTATTAGGATGTCTGCTTCTTGAGGATAGTAACAGTCTTATGGTTTTTTGTATTTATTTTTAAAATTTGATTTACGTGAAACTATGAGAGTGCTTGCCAAGTGGCAGACACTTAATAAATGTTTGTGGGATAGAATGGCATGACTGAAAGAAGTTCCCCAGCTTATTGGGTTGTCATGTAAAGGAACTATACAACAGATGGATTCACACAAATTGTACGGTTATATGTATGTGGAACAGTTTTGCTGCTGAGGTGTAGACACTATTTTGTGAATGATGTCACATTTCCCCTTAAAAGAGATTCAATGATGAAAAATTGGGAGACTGGATAGGAGGTCAGTACTTCATACTAAGAGATAAGCATAAAGATAAGTCTGACAGAGGATAAAGCTGCACATTCTGTTTTTGCAGTGAGAAGTATGGGTATTTTGAGCTCATGTTTAACGATTTTGAAATGACTGTCAAGATAGAGCTTTAATGCTAAAGGTTAAGGAGATATGGTTATAACTCCAACTGAAAGTGGGATTAATGTAAGAAATATAGCTTTTGCACCAGTATAAGGTTAGGTTGTGGCTGCGATAAATCAGGTCTTAGTGATCCATAGAAGCAGAAGAAAAAGCATTACAATGATGTCTTCATCTTTTTTCAGTTTATGGAATTTGGAGTTTAGACCTGACTTCCACTAACAATTCCATGGTAAGGAGGATTGTCCCCCCTTTTTGAAAGCATCTGTTGAGAACTATTTGTATATAAGACAAGTATATATGTATGTGGAACAGTTTTGCTGCTGAGGTGTAGACACTATTTTGTGAATGATGTCACATTTCCCCTTAAAAGAGATTCAATGATGAAAAATTGGGAGACTGGATAGGAGGTCAGTACTTCATACTAAGAGATAAGCATAAAGATAAGTCTGACAGAGGATAAAGCTTGTCTGTGTTTGTACTTTCTTGATAATTAACAAAATTGTGCATAGGTTTTGATCTTTCCTGGATTTGCCATTTTTCTCTGAAAGAGAGTCACAAATAATATGAACGTTCTAAAGATACATTCAGCAAGACAGCAGCAGCAATAGCAGTATAGTTGCTAAGACATCCAAAATGTTTAGGAGTTACTTCACTCAGTATAGAGTTTTTTCTCATTAAAAATTGAGTGAGAAAAGGCATTTTCCCACTACATGGTCAACATGTAGATTAGCCAACACACATAATTTTGTCGATGTACTTCATAGATTCACACACACACACACACACACACACACACACTGCATGGCTCACTTTGGTCAGGCCAAACATTTACTAAGTAACCACTATGTGTCAGGCACTGTTCTAAGCACTGGCAATAAAAAGAAAGGTTAAAGTAGTTCCTGTTCTCAAGGACCTCACAGTCTAATGGATGAGACAACATACAAACAATTATCTTTAAATAAGCTAAATACAGGATAAATTGGAGATCATCAACAGCAGGAAGGCTCTAGCATAAAACATTTTTGTAGAAAATATGATTTTTAGCTGAGACTTGAAGGAAACCAGGAGGCAGAGATGAGAAGGGAGGCAATTATAGGCAGTATAAGCAGTGAAAATATTCAGTTAGGTGAGGTAGTTGTGTTGGTAAACAAAATGGGCTCTTAGCACTCAGTTCAACCAAATGCCCTTGAAGAGTTTGGCCTTTGTTTCCTTGATTAGATTTGGGAGTGTTTGATGACCTCCTTGTCTCAGGGGAGGGCCTAGGTTACACGTGAGTTTGAGTGACATATTTGGGACATCAGAGGCTTTTAGACCATGTGGATTTAAGTCGCCTCTTTGTGATGATTCTGGGTCACATGGGTGAGTCACCCTTGACCCTGAAAAAGATACAAAACCAGGAGTTGGCTTTCTGTTCTTGGGAGCTCTTGCCCACAGCCATGGTGGCACGTGTGACTCTGGGCCAGCCCTTGTTATAAGCCCCCGGGCTGAACCTAGATGTTGGTAACTATGAATTGTATTTGGTCTGTCTGTAGATGTTTGTAATTTGTTTGTATTTGCTCTGAAGTTCAGGGTGCTGGCTTTTTCCCCTGAACTAAGTGAATGATATTTGTATGCTGAATTAAAGTAAGCTCGTCAACTCCTTAACGTTGCTTTCCTTACTAAAGCAGATCAAAAGAACCTAGACTTTGGCAGCATCTTGTTGTTGGGCTTGTGTTGGTCTTTTACCCCACAACAGCTGCTAGCCAGATTGTTGAAACACTAGCGTATGTGTGAAGAAGAGCAAGGAGGCAGTATCACTGGGTCTTTTAGTATATGGCTGGTGAGCAAGACGTAAGAAGATTGTAAAGGTAGGAGGAAAAAAGGTTATAAAAAAGGTCTTTGAATGCCAAACAACAGAATTTACATTAGATCCTGGGGTAATCAGGAGTCACCAAAGTTTATGCAATAACCTGAGCTTTAAGAAGATCATTTTGACAGATAAGTAGAGGAGGAAATAGAGTGGAGAGAGACCTGAGGCAGGGAAACCAACCAATAGGCTATTTCAGTGTTCCAGGCTTGAGATGATGAAGGCCTGGACAAGGACAGTGTCACAGGGAAGGAGAGGGCATATATGACAAATATTGCATATGTGTGTGTATATATGCACATACATACATACATACTATGTACATGTGTATATATATATATATATATATATATACATATATGTATGTTTGTGTGTATGTGTATCTATATCTATACATTAAAAAAAAGATTTAGCAAGAGATTGGATATAGGAGTGAGAGAGTGTGAGGAGGTGATAAGATGCCTAGGCTATAAGTTTGGGTCACTGGGAAGATGGTGATATTATTTATAGTAACAGGAAAATTACAAATGGAGAAGCACTGGAGGGAAAGATTATGAATTCAGTTTTGGACATGTTGAGTTAAGATGTCTGTGGCACATCCACTGTGAGAAATGAGTGGTCCAATGGGCAGGGAGAGATGTGAGAATGGACATCAGGAAAGAGCTTAGGCCTAGATGAGTAGATATAAGAATCGTTGGCATAGAAATGATTTTTTAATCCATAGATGGTGATGAGATCAGAAACCAAAATAGTATAAAGGGAGAAGAGAAGAGGGTAAAGAACAGGGTGTGTGTGAGTGTGTGCGTGTGGGGGTCAATTATAGTTATTGGGTTTGACTTGTATGAAAAACCTTCAAAGGTGACTAAAAAAGAGTCAGACAGGTAAGTCCAAAACAGTGTTATGAAAACTTATAGAGATAAAAATATCAAGTCAAAGAGAGTGATTAATAATTACTTACTCTTTTGTTCTTGTTAAAATTATTTTGTAATTATATTTCTTTAAGTTCTTTTTGTGTCTTGTTTAATTCATTTTGTTATCACAAATGGAATGTTACTTCCAATTTTATTTGGATTTTTGTTAGTAATGTACAAATGTGCTAATGATTTCTGTTGATTTATTTTGTATCCTGTTTCTTTCCCAAAGTTATTGAATTAATTTTATTGGTTCTTTTTTTATATCTAAGATACTCTACAGAGACCTTTGTTTCATCTGCAGAGAGTTTGCTTGCTGTTTTCCAAAGCATATACCATAAATTATTTTTCCTTTATTATTACTGGAGCTAACATTTCCAATACTACACCAGATAACAAATGGACCCTGTGATGTCTTTGCTTCAACTCTGTTCTTATTGAGAGACTTTCTAGTGTTTTCCTGTTTGATAAAAAAAAAAAGATAGTCATTAATTTTAAACACTTTGATATTATTAAGGAAAATAATTTCATCTCCATTCTTTTATCATCTTGACACGAAGGAATATTGTATTTTGTTTAAAGATTTTCCTGAATATGTTGCTGACATGTTTTATTTGTTATTAACATAATTTATTCTATCAACACTTTTTCTTATTTGACCCATCCTTGAAGTCCTACCACAAATGTATCTTATTAATAATAAATTTATTGAATATGTTGCTTTAGACTTATTAATACTTTTTGACATCCACATATACACATACTATATATATGTGTGTATACGTACATATGTATATATGTGTATATACATATATGCGAAAATATGGTTCAAGAAGTCTTTTTTTCATTTTTGACTTGTTCAATTTTGCTTTCTGAAATTAGGCTGAATATTGTCATATTTCCTGCTTTTAAATTTTATTTTACTCTGAATTTTCAATTTTACTAGCATATAATTTGATATTAATATGTTTGACTTTTTTTTGAATAGACTTATCAATACCTCAGTTTAGGGAATATGTCTAGACAGGAGCACGAGAGCTCTAGGGCAGGACACACATGGTAAATTCTCACTGATCCAATTAAAGTCTAGGCCACAGGTCTAGATATGGAGCTCCAGGTTGGGTCTAAGAAAAAGTCAGGTGATGGAGTATAGTGGTGTGGAAGGAAGATAGCCTTAATATTTCTGTTACTCCATATTTATTAATTCTTGTATGCCATAGCAAATTATTGATGTTATAAAGTTATACTTACAGTGAGATAAATGTACATTTGCTTCATAATTTCCATGCAATTAATGTTTATCAAATATAGTCTTGGCAATATACAATTCAAATCTTATTTTGTTGTTTTTAGCTTCTCTTATTTTTCTCTTTCTGTCAATTTTTACACGTAGAACATTTAAAATCATCTACATTTTTGTTTACTTTAAATGTATTTATTAACATATTAACTTTTCCTGTAAGTGTATAAATGTTAAACCATTTAATAAATATAGTTTCTATTTTATTTCATTATGCATAGCATCTTTAGTTATAGTTTTGAGGAGAACAAAAATTAAAATTAAAATAATCAAGTATAATGCCTATGACTATAAATATTAAGTTCTATTCCTAATTATCCTGTGATGTAGCAATTGGAGCATAATAAAAACAATCATATCCATTGTCTATTCTATGTGAACACATCACTCTCCTACTTTAGAAATGAGTTTCATTTACAGTGAAGCATTTCTTCCTGTAGGGGTTTTTATAGTTTTGATTTGTTCTGATGTAGTCTTCCATCACACGATATCAGTAAACTAAGGCAATAAGAAGGAAGAGAGGAAAGAAGGAAAGAAAAAGAAAGAAGAAACAAAGGAAGAAAGCAGGCAGGAGAGAGCAAAAAATGGCTTTTACAGAGTTTGGTTTATAGAAACAGAGATTCATCATGGCATTTCAGGAGATGTATTCCCTCTGTATATGTCTCTCTCCTTTTTTGAGCTCTGTATTTTGGCTCACTCTTCCAAATAATACTATGTTTATTTATGAGAGAGTGTGTTCCAGGATGATTGAAGGAGAACTTTTCCTTCTACTGGTTATAATTTTCCATTTCCGTAGATGCCTTTGCTTTGGGCTGAACCAAAAGAAGTTACCATGTTGGTGGGGACTTATGAACCATAGTTTTAATTGTTCAAACCCATAGAGTACCTTGAGTTTTGGTATCACTTAGGGATCCAAATTGCTTACACAAGTTGGTCAGGTTGCCTAGAGGAGGTTCTAGAGGTATATTTGGCCTAGTCCAGCTGTCTCTCTCTACTTCTCTCTATCTGTGTGTCTGTCTGTCTGTCTCTGTCTCCTCTGGTTTCTTTCTTTCTCTCTCTGGTTTACATTCATGTGAATTCTACTTCCTCATCTAGTAAATCAGGAACTATTTTGTTATAGTTCAAATGTGCTAGTCTATTGTCATTGTTGGTGAAGAGAGTTAATTATAAATTTATTTACAGATCTTTTCCACTTAGCATCTGTTTCTTTGTTGTCTTTCCAGTTTCATCCTTAAGTGTGTCATAGAGTATTTCACCAAGATTACTGCTTTGTATAGTATGAGATCTGGTGCTGCCAGGCCACCTTCCTTTACTTTTTGTTTTCACTGATTTCCTTGATATTCCTGTCCTTTTTTTCTTCCAGATGAATTTTGTTATTATGTTTTCTAGCTCTATAAAATAATTCTTTTGTAGTTTGATTGGTGTGGTGTTGAATAAATAAATGACTTCAGGAAATATGGTCATTTTATCATATTTTCTCAACTTACCCATGAGTAATTAATATTTCTCCAGTTGTTTAGATCTGTCTTTAATTGTGAAGAACGTGTTTTGTTATTGTGTTCAATTTCATTTTTTGCTGTTATTTGACACTTTCCACGTCAATTGCCTGCCAACTATTTTCATGAGAAAATCATGATATAGATTTAAGGTATCAATAGAGTCTGGGCAGCTAGGTGACACAGTGGATAGAGTTCTAGAACTGGAGTCAAGAAGACATCTTCCTGACTTCATATCTGGCCTCAGGAAATTACTAGTTGTGTGATGATAGGCAAGTTGCTTAACCTTACTTGACTTAGTTTTTGCAAAATGACCTGGAGAAGGCAATGGCAAATCACTTTAGTATCTTTACCAAGAAATCCCCCGAGGGGGTCACAAAGAGTCAGACATAACTGAAATGATTGAAAAACAACATCATTCTACAAGCCTTTTACTTGTCTCATTACTTTCTTGTAAAATTTATTTTTAAAAAAATTTCCCCCCTTCTTCTCCTATAATTACCTTCTCATAAAAAGTCCTTTTATATTAATGTGCATGTTTATGTGCCTGAGAAAGTTTAATTTAATTCCTTATTTTTTACCCACTCATCCTCTCATCTTATGCAACAGATGCTGGAATAAGGACTCTCACTGTTTGTTGTGTTCCTTTTTTGTGACACTGATTACCATAAACACTGCAATACGAGATGGTCAATCTGTTCATGAATTGATATTTCTTATTCCCTTTGGATGCTTGACAAAAAAACACTTTCCTCAGAGGAGAGTCTCTTGCTTCTCTGGGGAGAAGCTATAAGCTATCTTTCCATCCATTGGAAACTGAACATCTTACCAACTTCACATATTCAATATTCTATTTTGCTCTGGAAATACTCACTAAATCAATGCTATCATTGCTTCTGGAGAACATTTTCCAATAAACTGACCTATGACTCCATTCACTATTACTGTGACTCCCAAGACCCACAACCCCCTTCCTGGATTGCTGCTTGCTTATATGTGTTTTCTCCTTGTATTAAAATGTAAGATTCTTGAAGGCAGGCATGGTCTCATTTTTGTTGCTTATGTCATCAGTGAATAGTATTGTGTCTGGCATCCATAAATCACATAATAAGCACTTTTTCTTTCATTCTTTCCAATGTATCTTGTCCTTTGGGTTAATTTATAGTTAGAATGTTGAGATTCATGTGATCCAGTTTGTGCAGGAATATTTTCACCAATGATCTCTTGCTAGGAATAAAGATAACTAAGTTAATGTTTATACATGGCCCCTGAAACTTTAATTCTTTCCATCTTCTGCCCTTTCTCTTCCACTCTGCCACCCTCAATGTAAAAGCTGAAGGATATTATGAATTCAGAAAGAGAAGAGGGAAATATAGGCCAAGAACTTAAATATTTGTTTCAGGTGTTGTTATAGCCAAAGCATTCATCCCCAAGTGGTCAACCTGCCTGTGATGAGCCTCTAAGCAAGGCTGGTCGTCAGAAAGCAGATTTAATTTATTATGAGAAACATCCATGAATTGTTTTTGGGCTTCCTAGAATTTGCTAGAGCTTGCATTATACTAACTTGGTTTTAAAGAACTTAGAATGATCTCCATACCAGGAAAAGGCACAGGAACAGGAGGTAAATAACTTACGTCGACAAAACTTAAGGTAAATCTAAGAATTCTGGCTAGACAAAGATCATTGAAATAAGCACATTTTTCTTCCTACCAGTCTTCACTAATGACTACAGGATGAAGTAGAAAAAAAATATCTCTCAAGTTATTGCCCTTGTCAGATAAACTTCCTAAAGAAACACAAGCTTCTTTCATGCCTGTTACTGCAGATACAACACCATTTTTCCTTCTATCAGTTTTTTGTCCCTGATACTGTGAAAATAATACATCTTCTTTTTTTCCTCCAATTTCCTCAAAGGTCAGCTCTTTAAATATTTACTAAGAACTGTCTTTGTCAGTAATGTGTTCTGCTGCTTACTAGTCAGAGAATTCACTCATCCTTTTTTCTCCCCCAATTTAGGTGAAATTCTGAATTGATTTTAGGTCAGAAGGTAATTCTGTTCCCCACTCTGTCTTTCGGAAAATGGTTTAAAGGATTTCTGGCTGATAATGTTGAAAGTTCAATTTTTGTTCCTGCTGAACATATTACAACAGCAAGTAAAGTATGCAAAGGTAGCATGTTCTTACATAGAACTCCACCCTCCCTCCAGAATTCCACCACACTGAAAAAATTCAGTTACATTTACATGGAAGGATTAGTTTTCTGGCCTTTGGCTTTTAAAGATGAACTCCTGTAATTAATCATTAAAGTTCTGCATAAAACCTAATCTGAAATCCTTTGATTCTCCCCATCGAAGAAGATTATATAAGTGCTGGAATTTCTAGCCACTTTTGCCTCCAAGCTTTTGTGCTGCCAACTCAATGGAAATTCCAAATAGGACATTTATTTTAAGTCTTATGTATAAATACCATAGTGTTCTCTCTCCCCCATTGCCCCCCACCCCATCAAGAATGTGAGCGAGTAATGTGATAGGGCTGTCTTCTTCCTTGTTCTAAAAGAGGAATATCTTAGAAACCAGGGTGGTTTTTTTAAAATAAATTTTATCTTTTCAATTGTCAAACATTTATTTTTACCTGCAATTTTGCCCCACCTACTAAGGAGAGAGAGAGAGAGAGAGACAGAGAGAGAGAGAGAGAGAGAGAGAGAGAGAGAGAGAGAGAGAAAGAGAGAGGGGGGGGAGAGAGAGAAACAAAGAAGAAAGAAGGAGAGGAAGGAAGGAAAGATGAAAGAAAAAAAACCTTTTATCATATAAGTATGTTAAAGCAAAACAAACTTGTTCCATATAGGCTATATCCAAAATTATGTTTTTTTTATTCTGCATGTTGGTCCATCATCTCTCTGTCAGGAAATGAGCAGTATTCTTCATCTGTTCCCTCGAATCATTGTTAATTATTTAGTTGATCAGAGTTCTTAAGTCATTCAGAATTATCCATCTTAGAAAGCAATGTCTGCAGAGCTACTAAACTGTGCATACTCTCTGACCCTAGGCCTAAACCCAAAGAGATGAAAGAAACAGGAAAAAATTCCTGTGTATACTGAAATATTTGTAGCAGCTCTTTTAGTCATAGCAAAGAACTATAAACTAAGGGGTGCACATCAATGGGGAAATGGCTGACCAAATTATGGTATAAGCATGAAATAGAACATTATTGTGCTGTTGAAAATGAAGAGATAGCTTCAGAGACATGTATGAACTGATGGAGACTGGAGCCATGATCCTTTCAGAGATTTGAAGGCTTAGAACAAGCTTTCTTTCTCTATGAAGTGAGGAATAGGATAAAGAACTCTGTAATAAACTTGTTGAATGGATATTTAACAATGAGAGAGAGGGAGAGGAAGGGAAGAAGGGGGGCAGCGCTGGGGACAAGCAATAGCACAGTTAGATTTAGAGAAGGGTCCATGCCAAAAGAAAATCCATTTGTGTGTGTGTAGAGCCCCTAGCATATTGTGGTTGCTTAGGAGATGTTCATTTAGATATAATTATAGTTACATGATATGATAATTATAGATAATTACATGATGATTATGTAATTTATTATGATAATGGGAATGCCTTAGAGCTAGTGTACAAGTAATCATTACTGGGCCTAAGATCTTCCTGAAGGTACTTCTCTTTTTAACCAGTTCCTTTTTTATCTAAAAGTGATAAGAAATATCCCATTGCACAGACCCCTCCACCCCTCCAGGATCACATAGAATTTAAGGTGATAGAGAGTAACTATAAAAACACAGCCTTGAAATCTGCCCTCTGGGAAATGGCATATATATTTTTTGGAGACATCATTTCCATATTTATTTGACTTTTTAGCTTATGATTTTTGTGAGATTAAAAACACAAGTGTAGGGGCAGCTAGGTGGCACAGTGAGTAGAGTACCAGCCCTGGAGTCAGGAAGACCTGAGTTCAAATCCGGCCTCAGACACTTGACACATTTACTAGCTGTGTGACCTTGGGCAAGTCACTTAACCCCAATTGCCCTGCCTTCCCCCCTCCAAAAATTGAAAAAAAAAAGCTTAAAAACACAAGTGTGTGCATACATGTGTATATACATACAAACGCACATACATGCACATGCACGCACACACACACACAAACAAACACACACACACACACATGCACACACACCCCTTCTCCTAAGTTTTATATTTTAATGGAACTACTCCGTATTTAAGTTTTAATAGAATGCATAGTAGGAACACAAAAAAATCATGCTTCTGATAGAGAGGCAGCATGGTGTTCAGCAAGGAACCCTGCTTAACCTTGACTGCTCTGCTGTGTCCCTTTTTCCTGCTGTTCCCTACTCAGACATACCCACCTAGGTGGCTTGGGGGCCTCTACTGTCCAAAAGGTTAGCCTGTATACTGTCTGTGCATTTCTCTACAGCAATCCAATGGGGGACCAATGATGAATTGCTCTCTTTTATTTTAAAAACAAATCAAGAGACTCTTCCTGGGGACAAGGCCATTAAATTCAAAGCCTGACAGCAAGAACTATAACAAATTCTTCCATCCAGTCATGTAACATTTCATCCTCGTCTATACTCAGTCTCCCACTGAGTACAGACAGTAACTTGAGGGCAGGGTTCTTAATCTTTTTTGTGTCTTGGACCCCTTTGATAGCCGAGTGAAGCCTATAGATTACTGAATAATATTTTGTTGCCTACATTAATCATTGAAGGAAATGCTAAATTGCAATTAGAAGTTAGTAAAAGTAAATATAAGTTCTTCCCATCCAAGTGTGTGAACTCCTCTAAATCTATCTATCAACTCCTTGTAGACACATGGACCCCAGGTTAAGAACTCTTTAAATTGAGAAACCCGAAGTAGTTACCTTTGATACCATAGAAATGGATTTGGAGTAAAAGGGTCTAAGTTCAAATTCTAGCTTTCCCATTTAATACCTATAATACCTAAGGTGAGACACTTCTCTATAGGTCTCAGTTTTCTAGCCCATAAAATGTGAACGTTGGACTAGGTAGCCCCCAAAACATACCTCTAGGAGAAATCCTGTGATCTTCCCACCCCATACAATAAACTTCATTAATAAATTTCCTGGATGTTTCCCTCAGGAACCATGTGAAAACAAACAAAATCCTTGGCATGGTTGACAAGGATTATGTGTCCACCTGTAATCATTGTTACTGGGGAGGATGTCTGGTGGATCACTTGAGGTCAGGAGTTCTGTGTTGCAATAAAACCAAAGCCAATCACTTGCTTGCACCAAACTCAGAATGAATATGGTGTGCTCATCACCCTGGGTGGGGCAGGTGCAGGTAAGTGAGCTGGATCAAAAAGGAAGTAGGTAATAACTTTGAAGTTGATCAGTGGTGGGATAGACCAGTGAGTAGCTATTGCACTGCCAGACTAGGCAGGGTGAGAGACCTGGTCCTGAAACACAAAGCAACAGCAAGTTCTCAGAGTGAACTGTTTGTCTTTCCAGTTGTACAACAAAAGACACCTCTTCTACTAATATTTGTTCAGATTGAGGTAAAAAGAATCCACCCTGCAGAATCTTTGCCTCTTAGGACTGTGATGGTGGCAATGCATGCCAGGCATCCAAAATGCCTCCTGCTCATGGTCTGAATTAGAATTCTAGAAAGTAAGACTATGCTGGCACACAGGGTGGGTAACCATATCCAAAGCTAGGCAGGAGATGGGTAATGAATATGTAGCAGTGGTCCAATTACAGAACCATCAGGATGGAACCAAAGAAAACAAACTGTCAAAGGAAGCAGCTGATGCTGGTTTGGTCTCATGCAATTTCACTAAAAGAAAATCTTTTACAGTGGTGTGTTCCTATGGTCCCAGATTCACTCTAGGCCAAAGGTGTCAAACTCATGGATGCAGCCAGCAAAACTCCTTAGTGCAACTGGAACCAAATTAAAATGTAATTGGGAATTATTTAATGAAATTTTAAAAATATATTAAAAAACAAAATAGATAATGTTCATTTGTCAATTTCTAAGTCAATATATTCCCCTGGAAGGATCTACTTCTAACTGAATTTTGACAAGAGTGCTCCAGGCAAAGCCACGAAGTGTATGAATTTTATTTTGTCAGAAGCCTCTTAATTCTATACCCCTTGCCCTTTTTAGTGGTGACCTCTTCCCTCACTTCAGGAAATGCGTATCTTCCCAATTTCTTCATGAGTATCCCATTATTAAGAGGATAAGAAAGAAAGAAGAGTCATTTTTTCTTAATGAATTGAAAGATTACACTTTTATTTATACCAAGTGTTACTTTCTATTGGAATTTTTACTACTGGTGCATTGAACATTTGTGGATTCTTGTTTTTTCACTTTTCACAGGGCTAATTCTCACCCAAACACCCCTATCAAACAGATATATTTGCTATCGAAATAATTGTTTTGTACTCAGGGCATTTTCTCCCTCTCTGTCTCCTGTACCTGACCTCCCTAATGTAATACATTCAAAGTCAAATTTAAGGTTATATTCCCACCAACAGCTGGGGTACCCTGAGTTCTTCAAGTGGGGATAAGTTAGGGTGATAAGTCAGGTAAATATTATCCTAAATGAAACTCCTCTAAGTATTTCCACCTCTGGTCAGTGTCTGTAGGAGAAATATAGATGGTGCCTACACAATGTGATATCATCTTAGGTGGAGAGGAAACCCTCCCAATGCATTATCTTTTGTTTCTCCCAAGGAAAAAAAAAAAACTCTCTTTTCCCAAGGCTAATCTTTCTTTCCTTCTCCCCTACCTCAGGGAGCCTTAATCAAGGATCATTTCACAATATTTATTACGATCAGCCAGGACTGATCAGACATGTAGCAGAAATCCTGGAGAAGAGAGAAGAGCCAAGCCAGGAATTCCCAAGTAGCCCCAACCAATAAAGAGAAAGATGTTAGGTCCAGGACTAACACCAAAACACAATGAGAGTGCAGATGCTACCAGACACTTGAAATCTATTTCTTCATAGATTTGGTCTCCCTGGAGGTGGCCAGAGTACTTAATGGAGGCTGTAATATGCCTGGGACTCTGCCCACCACCAACACTGCTCAGGAGAAGCCTGAGGGCAAGGATATGGCTCTGGGCACCTTCTGGTAACAGCCACTTTAGGATACTCTCAACATAATGCCATGACAATTGCTCCATGTTGTATGTCTTCTGATAAAAGCCATTCATTCCTTCTTTAGCTACATTGATCTTCTGAGTACTCAGTCAAAGGGAGGGAGGGCAAGAGGCAGTAACATAACTCCCAGAGTAGTGATGTAATATTAATTAAGGTGGACTTGTTTTTTACTGTTTTCTCTTTTAGAATATTAAAGTAATCAAGTGCCTTTGATTAAGTCTTACTAGGTGCAAAACCCCAGGCCTACACCCTTTTGCTGATTAGGTGTGAAGCCTTTGGGGCCCTAAGAAGGGCATATAAATTCAGAGGTTAGCATTTTGTTTGGGGCTCTTACTCACTGGAAGCATGTTGTTATGGAGATTCTGAGTGGCCGCTGGAGCCCCCCAGCTTTGAAGAAAATCCAGATGTTAGTGCTTCTCTTTTTGGAAACTATGTATGTGATGTCTTGATCAGACAAAGCCTGTCTGTTGAATTGTATTGTTTGATCTGTTGATATTTTCTGTTCGTAATTTCTATTTGTATTTGCTCTGAAGTTCAGGGTTCTGGCTTTTCCCCCTGAACTATGAGTGAATGATATAGGTGTGTTTGATTAAAGTGAGATTGTTAACCCATTAAAGTTGCTTTCCTTAGAAAAGCAGATCAAAGAATCTGTGCTAGCAGCTCTTGTTGATGGTCTTGTTGGGTTTTGCACCTCAGTAGCAGCCACTAGCCACATTGTTGTTACAAGTGGTAACAGCCCATGATAGGGCAGCTGGGAGCCAAGCCCTGGTACTCTTTTGTACTGAGAAGCCATGGCCTGGTTGAGACAGAAACAATAGCTGGAGTCCAATACTCTGATAAACTTTGCCCCATCTTTTCATCTCAGCCTCCAACCTGGTAAGGGCTTGCATTCCTGTAAGCTGGCTGCTTCTCCACCCTGCCCCAAAAGAATTTGTACATTCATATGTTTATAAGTAGGTCATAGGATCTTTGAATTGCAGCTCTAGAGCTAGGAAAAAATCTCAGAAGCCATCTAGAACAACCTCAATTTGCAGGTGCACGAACTGAAATCATTGGAGTTTGATTGACCTTGTACAAGATCACATAAGTTGTATCAGAAGTGAAATTTGAACTCAGATCCTATGAATACTCAGATCTTATAAATACAGAGGCGGTGCTCTTTGCCATACTTGGAAGGACTTTGCAAGACAGGTGGGATCCTGATATCACACTATTCCTATTAGAACAGTCTTGAGGCTAATCCACACTTTTTTTTTTTTTTTTTGCAAGGGAAGGGGCAGAGTGACTTGGTCCGAGTGGAGGGTTTCAGAAAGAGCAATCCAGAATCAAATAAGATAATAGTTAGAAAGTCCTTAGCATCGTGCCTCTGGAACATAGTAATTGCTTAATAAGTCCTTGTTCCCTTTCATCTCCCTTATCCAGATGGTTCCAATTCTTCTGGGGATAATAAGCCAACAAAAATAAGGAGGACAGATTCCAAGTCCTAAAAGTCATCTCAACAAACAATCCAACAAATATTTAATAAGTTACAATTTTGTGCTGGCAATTACATAGTTTCTGCTCTCAAGGAGCTGACATTCCACTGGGAAGAGCTGTTAAAGATGTAAGATTCTGCTTGCTTCTTCAGTGTTGGATGCAGTTTATTTTCCATGGGCAACGTACCTAAAAGAGGGACGTACCTATAGACCAGGACAAGAGAGTTCACATTCAACCACATATGAAGGTCTTGACTATAAGCCTTATTGATATACTTATTTATTTTTCTGTGTCGGCTAAACTCTTCCTAGTGCTTTCAGAAATGGCATTAATAAATGGGAAAATGTCCATAGGTGGGCATTCCAGATAACGAAAGATCTAGTTTCTGCCATATGAACATCATTTGAAGAAACTGTGAACATTTAGCTACAATTAGTAGCAATTTTTAAAATTTCATCACAGTACATTTTGAAGTACATGTTCTCTCTCTCTCTCTCTCTCTCTCTCTCTCTCTCTCTCTCTCTCTCTCTCTCTCCTCCTCTCCCCCTCTATTTCTCTCTGTCTCTCCTCCCTTTCTCTCCCTCTCCATCTCTGTCTCTTTGTCTCTCAAAAACACACAAACACATGTACACACATAAAAATGGTAAATTGCTTCATAATCCATATGCTTCTGATTGATGGCTCCCAGTTATAGATGATTTATTTAGAATTAATTCTCCATTTCCAAAAGAAGGTGATTGTGCTTTTTTTTAAAAAATGAATTTAAAATATAACAATTATAATTAAAGGCTATTCAGAGAGTACACCAAAGAAGCAAAGGATGTAGATGCTACCAGGTTTCTGTAATAAACTAACTACTGATGGCAGGCTGAAGAGAAAATCCAGTGGATTATAGAGTTTTAATTGCCTGCCCAGAAAAAATTCAGCTACATCTTCAGGGAACCACTTTTTCTTATAACTAAATTGAAGGACACATTGATTGTGGGGGTCTTTGCACAATGGCAATTGAGTAACATAGAAGACAATGTCTCCAATTACATATTTGTGATAGGCACAGAAATGACAAACAGATTGGCCATTCTTATATTAACACCTTCTCAAAAAGTTGTTCCCATTAGGTTATTTTGTGATGAAACTGAAGGCATATGAGCAGGTGTTTGAGATAATACATGTGGACACTTTGTTTCATGATGATCTACTTTAATGCTAGATTAGAACCTGGGGTTTTGTGTTGGTAAGCAAAATGGGCTCTTAGCACCTGGTTCAACAAGTGCCCTTGAAGAGTTTGGCTTTTATTTCCTTTGAGTAATTCAGTGTACTTCATTGAGCCTTACTGGGTGCTAAGCCCCAGGCCCAAACCCCTATTAGGTGAGGAACCTATGTGGGGATGGATTGGTGACTGCGGTGGGGCCCAGGGTGGGGCTGGCTAAGCGGAGGTGCTAACTTCAGAGCCATGCCATCTTGAGTCTTACTAAGTGCTAAGCCCCAGGCTCTAATCCCTATTGGTGTTAACCTAACCTATGTGAATGTGAACCTCCCAGGGTCCTAAGGGTCCTAACTCAAGAGCCAATCATAGCAGCCTAAGTTCTGGTCATTCAGATGACGTTTGATGACGTCTGAAACCCTATAAGAAGAGAAGACAGAGCCATTTGTGCAAGGCTTTCACTCTTGGTGGCATTTGGAGACTCTCTGGCGGCTGTAGCTAAGAAGCCCTCCCGCTCGTAAACCTGGATGTTGGGACTTTGTTAAACTCTGGTAACTGTGTACTGGGATTTGAATCAGACAAGGTCTGTCTATTGATGTTTGTACTTTGTTTGTATTTTGCTCTGAAGTTCAGGGTGCTGACTTTTTCCCCCTGAACTAAGTGAATGATATTTGTGTGCTGAATTAAAGTAAGGTTGTCAACCCCTTTAACCTTGCTTTCCTTAGTTAAGCAGATCAAAAGAACACACTTTTGCAGTGTGTTGGCAGCTTTCTGGGTGCTGGTTGTGGGTGGATCTTTCACTCCCACACAGCTGCTAGCCAGATTGTTGAAACAGGTTTCTAGAAGGATGAGTCATTTAAAGGGAGATTTAGGCAACTGTGGGATCATAGTCACCTCAGGTTTGAATTCTCCATCAAGTATCTGGAGTTATTAGCTATTGTGAAAACATAAGCTTCAAAAATCAGAGATGATGGAGGAATTCATTACTCTGATATGAAAGATTCAGAGCTGGACTCATTTATCTACTGAAAGAGAAGTTGAATAGAGTAGGTTATTTATTAATCTAAAAAATCATTACTTGCTGTTGAACAAGGGTTCCTTGGTTTGGGATTCTGACTTTCTGTGCCATATAGAATTCTGAAACTTTCCCTTATCCCCATATAGCTCTTTTACTGTTTAACATCATATCTAGATACTTGTTTTTATAGCACATATAGTACATATGCATAATAAATGCAAGTAAATGTGTATATGTAATTATACACATACACACGCATTATATATTATACTACTAATTTAGAAATAATATAGTTTGTATATGTACATATATGTATGTAGGGATATTTATTTGCTTGTTTATTTATCCTGCTTTGCACAAGAGGTCACAGGACATTTAAGAGAGTATAATCTTGAAGTCTAAATATTCTGCAATTGTAGTAGAAAAGACATTGACCCAAAAGTAAGGTGGCCCATGGTACAAAGGGAAGAGAATTCTATTTGGAATTCTGCCAAAATGACTAATTGGGAGAGCTAGGTGGCATAGTAGATAATATACTGGGCCTGGAGTCATTATCTTCCTGAGTTAAAATCTGGCCTCAAAATATCAAGGGATGTGCCAAAAGGGTGAAAACATAATAACGAATAACAAAAAGTGAATGTGATGAGAGACAGGATGAAACTAATTATAGGAAAGTCATCAAAGAAAACAGAAAGATTTTTTAAAAACTTAGAATGTGAAAATGGGCAGATATACCAGAAAAGAATCCAATATAATTACTGAATACTATTAAATGAAAAACAAAACAAAAAGCCTATGAAAGGGAAAATACCACTGGAAGAAAGGAAACAATTATTTATTAAGGACTCACTAAGAAGGAGACACAGAGTTAAGTGCTGGGAATACAAATACAAACAAACAGACAATTCTTGCCCTTAGGGTGCTTACACTCTAATGGGATTTGACAGCAACCATAAGGAAGCTAAGATGTATGGGTTACAGCAACTATTAGAAGACATCCAGAAATATAATGGAAAAACTATGAGAATTTAGGAAATAATTCAAATCAGGGTATAGATAGCAGTTTTTAAAGAACAATGAAATAAGGCAAACAAAGGAACAGAATATTTAGAAAAAAAGACACAAAAGTCACTGGAAAACAGATTCTCTAAAAAATAAATGAACAATTTAGAACTAAAAATGTCAAGGTGGAGGAAAAAATTGATGAAACAACATCAAAAGAATGCAAGATTGGAAGAGCACATGAGTTTTTAAAAGCCAATGAAACTAAAAAAAAACAAAAACTAAAACAAAAAAAAACAACTAACAAACTGCTGAGAGATAATACAATGAATCATGTCTTCCAGAAATAAAAAAAGAATAAAAATTCTAAAACACAGACTTCAGAAAGTCATGAAAGAAATAAATATTTAAATATCCTAATATTTAAATATTTAAATATTAGAAGCAGAGGCCAAAGGACAAATCAATAGAATCCATAGAAAGGCTGACATATTCCCCACATTTAATTCACCAAACATATGGTCAAACTTCAATACTTAATCATTAAATAGTATAGCACACCTAGCCAGGGGTAAATCCTTTCAATACTATCAAAGAGCAGTTTGAGTTATATAATACTATTCACTTTTTAGAAATCAAAGAACGAATTTGATTATGCTTTTCTGCCAACCAAAGATATTTGTTCTGCACATTAAGGTAATAAATGATAAAAAATTGAACTTAATCATCAATCCCCAAAATAGATTTTCAGCAAGAGGGAAAATCTTAAGTCTTTCTTTCAAAGGAAATAATAAGTGAACAGGTACTTGGCATGTAAAATCTTCAACAAAAGGAGTAAGAAAGTTAAGTACAGATAACAAGAACACTTAGAAGTGCACATGCTTCTAGAACTAGCATGTATTGATTGTTTTTCATATCATTTGAAACCCATTGAAATCCCATAATGAGCACATCTGTAGACAAACAGAGGGAGGCAAAGGATCTGTTGATGAGGTCAGGGAAACATATATTGAGATTAGGGTTTTAGGGGACTGGAAAATACCTACATGCTGGGTCCTGCTCTAATGAATGCGACTCAAGCCTTCTTTCAACCAAAAAGAAAAATAAAGTTTATTAAAAATTCACCACATTGGGTAAAGGTGATACAGTGAGTAGCGCTCAGGTCCTGAAATCAGGAGGACCTGAGTTCAAAGCTCACCTAAGACACTTGACACTTACAAGCTGTGTGACCTTGGGCAAGTCACTTAACCCTGATTGCCTTGCCTTCACCCCTCCAATTTGTGATGCTTGTTTTGACGAGCAGGTGAGACCTAATCTACTGAACTGGTTGAATCTCAGCAGCTTCATGGAGGCAAGATGGCCTTATATACAGAAAGGTTGTGGGAGGGGTTTAGGATGGTCAAGAAGTCTGGGGTGATGGTTTAGGGAGAACTAGGGTGATTGGGGCGAGGTCAGATTCCAGGGTGAGAAATTGCTGAAGGCTACCTGGAGATGACAGACAATAGAGGGCTAGGGTAACAGACTTGAGTATAGATATTCTGATAGGATCCAGGGTGGGAAAGGCCAGAAGGCAATCCATAGGTAACCAGACAATGGGAGGCAAGGCTAGGGTGTTTGGGCATGAAAAGCCAGAACAAGTGGGAAGATTCAGGGTGGGGTTCAAGGCTATTCCCAAAGTGTAAATGCCATCTCTGGAAGGAATGAGGGGATGAGTTGAATGAATAATTTTTATACTTGAACCCAATGTGCCTTCATTTTCGAAACAACATTCTGGCAAAATGCAATAAAGTGCATTTTGAGTAGACAGATAGGGATGGGAAGGACTAGTAAAACGAAAACATGATTTTTTTTTTCTGGGCTGGGCACCAGAGTAGAAAGTGCTTCATTCTTTTCTCCTAGGAAATATTGGGAGAAAAAGGAGCATTTGAGGGACTAGACTATGGGAGGGGAGAATGAGGGATCATTCTTCCCAAGGAAGAAGTGCATTCTGGTGGCTTCAAGTCAGAAATATTAATTATAACCTTCGTAGACCATAAGACAGCAAGTATAGTAATTAATAAAAAAAATATGGATAAAAGATACAAACCTAATGCAAACATTTAGTTTTAAAGATCATCCTAAATAACAACTAAGTAATCCTTATTTATAGGTCATTGTAAATAATGAGGCGGTCTAGGAATGAACCATAGAAATCATAACTTTTTTTTAAAGAATGAAAAGCATGAACCAGCTTATCAAATTTATGGAGCACAGATCCAATAACCCCTAAAGGAAGATTTGTATTTCTGAAACTTTATATTAATAATAAAATACTAGAAGCTTAATGAATTGAACATACAATAAAAACTATAAAATCAACACATTAGCAATAACAAAGTGAAAGAAAAAATTGAAAATTAAGGGACAAGTAGAAAAAATTGAAAACAAAAACTATTCAATTGAAAAACAGAATGACTTTTTCAAAGAACGACAAAAATCAATAAATCATTAGCTATTTGGAACCTAAATGACAAAATAAAATCAAATTATCAAAATAAACTGAAAAATGAATGTGTGGGAAATGCAAATGAATAGAGGAAATAGGACTATAACAGTCTTGCTATGTGGACTCAGATGCTAGCAAGTGTGAAAAAATTTGAGGAAATGGATAGTTACCTACAAAAATATAAAACACCAAATTAAAAACAAAATCCCAAGTAACTCAATCTCAGAAAGAGAAATTAAGCAACACATATAAATGAATAGATCTCAGTTTACCCCTCCCTCCCCCAAAAATCCAGGTATAGGTGGATGAATGAAGAAAGGAAAGAAAAAAAAATAGTAAGCACTTACTATGTGCCAAACACATGTAATAAGTGCTAGGTATGTAAATACACAAATGAGACAATGTCTGTTCTGAAACACCTTACATTCTTCTAAGGAGAGACAACTCATATATTGGAGTGGTGGGCAAGGAATGGAATATTTGTGAAGTTATAGGGATTATGAGCTGATCCACAAGGCAATTATCTGGCATGACTTTTCTACTAACAATGGTAGTATGCTAATATTAATTTATCTGTTGAGCCTACAATCAGAGATGAAAAGCAGGTTGGGAGAGGGAGTGAGGAGATGTTGTGGATAGCACCATTGTGGATGGTAAAATGGCCAAGGTAGATGCCTGAAATAAAATCTAAAGGATGATCTGGATTAGCGGTCCAGAGTAGGCTAGATATATACTTAGAATAGAATACACACACACACACACACACACACACACACACACACACACACACACACATCTATTACATCATGGAATATTTGTGAATGAAATTTTCCTTTTATATATTTCTTCTTTTGTTTGTATGATGTAGAAAAGGTAATGACTTAAAAAAATTCCTACTGTTTGTTGAAGCTATTAATTTTCTCCATTAATTTTTCATTGATTTTCTGAGGTTCCCAGAGAAAACTGTCATATCATTTGGATATTTATGCATATGATATTATATGTAATATATAAATATATACACAATACACAAATGCATCTACATTTGCCTATTTCTCTCTTATCATTGCTTTAGCTCTCATTTCTAGCACTGTATTAATAATGGTGAATATTATTATTATTCATTCTTGATATTATTAGAAACATTTCTTGTGTTTCTCCATTTCCATGATAGATTTTGGATTTATATAGAATGGTTTTAAATAAGGCATCTTTGTGCTCATTCTCTTGGCTAGGACTGTGGTTATAAATAATTTTGATTTACACTCTTTTTAAAAAAAAATTTACCCTGTATTTCTCTTATACTATATCATATTTTCATCGTCTTTGGAATTTAATTTGCTTACTTCTTCATTCATTGCTCTTCTTTCTCTTTCCCTTCAAATCCCTCCCTTACCTCCTCACTTTTACTTATTGAAGTATGAAACAATTTGATTGAATTGCTGCCAAAGGAAGATTCTGCAATTTATGATACATTTTGGAGTCACTCATGAGGGCCTATGTTGTATGTCCACCCACAGCTGTTGCTAGTCTCAGCCACTGGAGTCATTTCCCCTTTAAGACTATAGAATGATTTAGAAGGTAAAGTGTGGGAGCAGTGTGAGGAAGAAAGGAGTGGGAGTAATGCATAAAGCAAACCCCACCCAAAGTAGTAGTGAGTCAATAGCAAAAAAGGGAAGGTTAGGGATTGAGGAAGGCCTTTAGGATGGCTACTTCTACTGCTCCTAGTACCAGCCCTCTTCTGTTGCTGAAGCCATAGGACTTGATTCCACTCTGACCCTTAGGACTAGAAGTTAGGGTGGAGTAGGCAGGCACTTTGGTGGGGAGCAAATTGCAGAGCTTTGTTTTAAAGAAAATTAGGTGTCAATTTACTTTGAGGGAATTTCTTTTAGATTTTTTCTTTTAAAATTGTTATTTTAGATGATTTAGTTCACTTTTTAATCTTTTTAGATGTCAAGGGAACTTATTAAGAGCTAACTTTAAACTGAATTTTCTTGTCAGAAATCCTCAGTTATCAAAAGAAGAAAAGCAATTGACAATCATATGAAAAAATGCTATCACTAATAATAAAAGAAATGAAAATTCAAATGATTCTAAATTTTTACTTCATAGGCAGATAATTGGCAAAAATAATAAAAGTGGAGTCATTAATATTAGAGGGGCATAGGACTTTTTACTGCTTTCTTTTTTCTTTTGGAATGCTCAGCACTAAAGCAAACAAGTGTCTTTGATTGAGTCTTGCCTTTGTTTGTGGGAAGGCCCATACCCTTTTGCTAATTATGTCAAGATAGGTGTGAAGCCCTTGAGAGTTGTGAAGCCCTTGAGAGTTGTGAAGCAGTGGGGCCCTGAAAAAGAGTATATATACTCTGAGGGTAGCCCTTAAGCTAGAACTCTCAGAACTGTGGGAGGAGAGGTTTTGCTTTGGGGGCTCACTCACTGGAACAGTGTTTATGTCATTTAGCCAGACAAGACTCTGGGTAGCCGTTAAGGAGGCCTCCCTCCTCCTGGCTTTGAAAAACCCAGATATTGGTGTTTCTTTTTCTGGTAACTATGTATGTAATGTCATGGTCAGACAGCTAGAAGCCCTGTCTGTTGATTTGCATTTATTTGATCTGTTTATATGATTTCTGTTTGTAATTTCTGTTTGTATTTGCTCTGAAGTTCAAGGTGCCAACTTTTTCTCCCTGAATTAAGTGAATGATATATGTATGATTGATTAAAGTGAGATTGTTAACCCCTTAAAGTTGCTTTCCTTAGAAAAAGAGATGAAAGAAACTCTGCTAGCAGCTCTCCTGTGTACTGATGTTAGTGGCCTTACACAGCCACAGTAGCCATAGTAGCCACAGTAGCCACTGTTGTTACAGTCATACCCTAATATCCTGTTTCTAGAGCTGAGAATTAGCCCAACCATTCTGGAAAATAATATTGAACTACTTGAGAAAGGTAATTGAAATGTTTATGATGTTTAACCCAGGTATCTCAATTCTGGTTACATAGACTCCAAGGAGATGAATTACAAAAAAGAAAAGATCCCAGTTATTCATAGTATCACATTTTGTGATCCATAAAGAATAATGGATATGAGGCATTCATAAAAATACAAGACTTGTTAAAACTGATAAAGAAATCCAGGAAAAACAATATATACAGAATGGTAAAATAATGTAAATGAAGAAAGTCCTAAAAGACAATGAAAGTCATGTAAAAGGAACTGAATAATGTTATTAGTGGATATTCTACATCAGAAACTCTAGGATACCCTTGCTCCCTTCATCTTTGTTCTTATTAATATTTTTTTTCCAAATTACATGTAAAAAATAATTTTAATATTTTTTTTCCTTCAGAATTTGAGCTCCTAATTCTCTTTCTATCCTCTCCCCCACCATCATTGAGAGGGCAAGCAATTTGACATAGGTTATAGATGTATAGTCATGCAAAACTCATTTCCCTGTGAATCTGTGGTGCTAATGTGATCAAAGATTTTCCCTGCCCATTCAATAGGCCTCAGGTGGAGCTAATTAAGGGAAGCTTGATTAGGAGTGACTTGCTTGTAGGCAATCCACATTGGGTCCAATGATAATGCAATCCACACCCATTTGCTACTAGGTGCTAAGCTCTAGGCCTACACAGGTTATGTATACCTTGTGGGTAGCCATTAAGCTCAGATTAGGTAGCTGCAGGAGTTGAAAGCTTTGAAGAAGACAGAACTTTGAGAAGAAGAGAAGAGAGAGAGAGAGAGTGAGAACTGGAAGGGGTCTGAGAATTGCAAGGGCTTTCAGAACTGCAGGAGGAGAGGACACAGGCAAGAAGACAGGATTCATGAGTGCGTGAAGGCCCTAGCAGAAGGAAAGGTTACAGGATGGTTTGGCTCTTTGTTGTGATACTCTGTTTTAGTCTCCTTGCTGTTACATTTAGATGGACTTTCTGGTTTTGGAATACAATTATTGCTATGTCGAATTGGGATTATTGGTTTTGAGATTTGATCCTCTGGTATCTGAATAAATGTTCTACTTCTTCTGCCTTCCATACAGAGAGTCTCTTATATGTTGCAATTCTGAACTATACAGGCACATTCATGGTCAGCATTGATATAATTAATCTTGCTTTACTGATACAGAGTCATTCTGTGAAAGAAAACAGACAAAACAAACCCAAGAAAAATAAAGTAAAGAAAAAATATTTTTGATCTGCATTCAGGCTCTACTAGTTTTTTCTTTGGAGATGTAAAGCATATTTCATCATAAATCCTTCAGAATTTTCTTGGATCTTTGTATTGCTGAGAACAGCTAAATTATCCATAGTAGATCAGTACAATATTGTTTTTACTGTGTACAATGTTCTCTCAGTTCTGCTCATTTCACTTTCCATCAGTTCATGTAAGGCTTTCCTTGTTCTTCTGAGAGCATCTGCTCATCATTTCTTAAAGTGCAGTGGTATTCCATCACAATCATATACAACAACTTATTCAGTCATTCCCCAATTGATGGACATCCCCTCAACGTCTAATTCTTTGCCACCACTAAAAGAGCTGCTGTAAATATTTTTATACACATAGGTCCTTTCCCTTTTTTTAAAGATCTCTTTGGAATAGAGACCTGGTTGTGGTATAGCTTGGTTTTCACCAAGTATACATGGTTTTAGAGCCCTTTGGGCATAGTTCCAAGTTGCTCTCCAGAATGGTTGAATCAGTATACAACTTGACCCAATATTTACATTAGTGTTTTAATTTTCACACATCCCCTTTAACATTTGCCATTTTCTTTTTCTGTCATATAATCCAATCTGACAGGTGTGAGATAGTAGCTCAGAGTTGTTTTAATGCGCATTTTTCTCATCAGTAGTGATTTAGATCATTTTTTCCCACATGGCAATAGATACTAAAACTTCCTGTTCATATTCCTTGACCATTTATCAATTAAGAAATGGCTCTTATTTCTATGCTAAAGTGAGGCTCTGCTTCCTGAGTAGTGGGGACACTCTCTCAGGTTTTTTGTGCATCTATTTTCAGAGGGAAGGGTGGGAACCTGTAAGTTTTTGGCCCTTCCAAGGTGGTATTGAAGAGGTTTGGGTTTGAGGGGTGCTCGACACCCCAAAGTACCGACAGGCCAGGTCCTGCCAAAAGAATTTGACTCAAGACTACTCAGCCAAGGGAAAAGACAAAGTTTATTAAGGGTTTGCCATAATGGGTTGTCTTAAGAAATCCCACCCTTTGTGACATCTGTTTTCACAAGCAGGCCAGATTCAATCTACTGAGCTAGATTGAATCTGAGCACCTTCATGGAGGCAAGATGGAGATTATATACGCAAAGATGGTGGGAGGGATTGAGGGGTGGTCTGGGGTGACTAGAGGAGTGGTGTAGGGAGGGAGTTGAGGAGGGGTCTAAGGAGGAGCTTGATGGGACTGAGATGAGGTCAGGCTCCAGGGTGGGAAATAGCTGAAGGCTACATGGAGATGACAGACAATAGAGGGCTAGGGTAACAGAGCTAGGGTATAGATATTTTGATCAGGATTAAGAGTGGGAAACAGCTGGACAATAGAGGGCTAGGCTAGGCAGAGACTTGGGCCCAATGATAATGCAAGGCCCATGGCCTTAGGGGAAGGCCAGATACAGTTGGAAGACTCAAGGAGAGTTCAGGGGGGTTTCCAGAGACTGTACTCCAGGTTCAAGGGGGTTCCCAGAGACTGTGCCCTCATCAGTATGATGTAGGGACAGTTATGTTTACTACTCTCCTGTACTGTGCATTAGTTTGTGACAGACCACAAGCACTTTTATCAACCCTGGAACTGTGACCTGGGTCCCTATTCCCCTGTGGCTGCAAGCTCTGCCGTGCTAGTGCTCCTCCTCACACTGTGACTCATATCCAAATATAGACAATGCAACAGAGTCTTGCCCCAGCAGAGGTGCCAGCAGAGGGACCCCTGTAAATCTCCTTCTGACCTATTGTCTGATCCCCTTACCATCTCTGGGCTGATGGGTCTGGAAACCACTGGTGCTGCCATCATTCAGTCATCCTGAAGACTGCTCCCGGTTTGTTGGGGCCTGGTCTGCACTGGCATGGTCTGTGCTGGATTGCCCTCCCCTTTCACCCTGGTACAACAGACCTTTCCTGCTAACCTTCTAAGTTATCTTGGGATGGAAAATGATTTCACTCCATATTTTTGTTGGTTCTGTCCACAAATTTGTTTAGAGTTATTATTTAAAGGTATTTGGAGGGTTTCAGGGATAGCTTAGGGGAGTCCCTTCCTTTACTGCACGATCTTGGCTTTGCTATCCCTTCATTCATCTCTGAGGATAAGTGATGTTTTGTATGTATTATAGGCAAAGAATGAGACATACTATATTAATTGAAATCATTGACCACTTCTGTTTTAACTTTTTTTAAAAGCTGATCTGATTAGAAGTAGTAATCTGATGTAAAATAAAAAAAAGATGTATTACTCAAACAAGACAAAGAAAGGGAGAAAGGGAGGCAGAGAGAGAGACAGAGACAGAGAATTGCTAAATGCCTTCAAAGACTGGTATGGAGTTGGGTATACGGAAGGCCATGGGACTAGTATAATAAGCAAAGACCTGGAGGCAGGAATAAACATGGCATGTTCCAGAGAGAGAGCAGATCTGTTTGGTTGTAGCAAAGGGTTTGTTTGAGTACTGAAAGATACATTTTTTTCCTTTTTAAAATTGAAACACCCATCAATTAGGCATTTATTTTTCTCTCTCCTCCCTCCTTTTCTCCCATTACAAAGTGTTTCAACAATCTGGCTAGCAGCTGCTGTAGGGGTGAAAAACCAACACAAGCCCAAGAACAAGAACACTGCCAGCATAGGTTCTTTTGATCGGCTTCACTAAGGAAAGCAACATTAAGGGGTTGACAAGTTTACACTTAATCCAGCATACAAATATCATTCACTTAGTTCAGGGGAAAAAGCCAGCATCCTAAACTTCAGAGCAAATACAAATACAAAGATACATTAGAAACAGACCAAATCACAATTCATAGTTACCAAAAAACATCAACATCTGAGTTCACAAGCTGTGGAGCTCGACAACGGCTGTCCCAGAGTCACGCACCACTCCTCCTGTGGCTCAGAGCTCCAAGAAAGAGAAAGCCAACCCCTGGTTTTGTATCTTTTTCAGGGTCAAGGGTGAGTTGCACATGTGACTCACCCATGTGACCCAAAATCGTCACAAAGAGGTGACTTAAACCCATGTGGTTTAAAAGCCTCTGATGTCCCAAAGATACCACTCAAACCCACGTAAACTAGGCCCTCCCCTCAGACAAGGAGGTCACCAAGGACTCCCAATATAATCAAGGAAACAAGGGCCAAACTCTTCAAGGGCACTTGGTTGAACAGAGTACTAAGATCCCATTTTGACTGCCAACACAGGAAGGAAGGAAGGAAGGAAGGAAGGAAGGGAGAGAGAGAGAGAGAGAGAGAGAGAGAGAGAGAGAGAGAGAAGAAGAAGAAGAAGAAGAAGAAGAAGAAGAAGAAGAAGAAGAAGAAGAAGAAGAAGAAGAAGAAGAAGAAGAAGAAGAAGAAGAAGAAGAAGAAAGGAAAGGAAGGAAGGAAGGTAGAAAAAGGGGAAAAAAGGAAGACAAAAGAAGAAAAATAAAACCTGTGTAATAAGTATGCATTGTTTAAAAGAAAATGAATTTCACACTTCCTATGTTAAAAATATATATATAATGTTCTGCATCTTGAGTCCATTACTTCTCTTTTAGGAGATGAATAGTTTCCATCAGCTAGATTGTCAGTACCTTGAGAGCAGGTACTGTCCTTTTCCCTTCTTTGTATCCTCAATGCTTAAGCAGCTGCAGCACAGAGTTGGAGTTTAGTGAATATTTATTGACTGATTGAATGATGAGCACTCCCTGTGCTTTTGATCCCATTTCATGACTTGTTCCTTAAATCACTATCACCTAGACCTTAAATATTCATTCTCTCATTCTGCAATCACTTTGTTTTCTTTGTTTACAAATATGCATGCCTACTTTATATGTATGGAAAGAAAAGATCCCTTGGCCACGTTATTCTTTCAAATTCTGATTGTGTCTCTTTCCTTTTTCACATACAAACTACCTTTTAAAAAATGATTTGTTGGACTTCCAGGAGCCAAGATGGTGGAGTAAGCAGTAAATTGCCATAACTCCCCAATATTCACCTCCAACAACCATATAATAACACCCCAAAACAAATTCTGGAATAGCAGAGCCAGCAAAAGATGAGGTAGAACATTCTTTTAGTCCAAGAAACTTGGGAGAACAGGAAGAAAGGTCTGTCTGTCACTTGGGTAAAAGGGTAATGCAGTCCAGGATAGGAGGCATCCCAGAAAGCCAGCAGCAAGCCCCACCTTAGCAAACCAGTAGGAGATATTGAGCCCTAGTGTGATGAATCAGGCAAACACCAATGCCCCTCCCCACCACATCCCTCAGCATAGCCAGAGAAACAGGCAGACTGTAGCTCTGAGAACTACCAAGCGTGTAGGGCAAACAAGTAGCCCCCAAAGGTCAGACCACCACTTGCTTCAATGTAGTCCCAGGGAAAATGCAGAAACACTCCATTGGTCTCAGCACATGATGGGCATCAGCACTAGGACCTAAGCTCAGTATCAGGTAAGCTTCCAGAACCCTACTTCCTCCAGCAGTGCCAGCCACACCCCTCCCCCCCCCCACAGCCCTGCAGTGTGGCATCAGACATCAAGGTCCTCCATGGGCCTCAGGGCAACATCACTGCAGGACTAGGTAAACAGCCAGTGCTTGTGGCCCTTAGCATAAGAAGCCGGAGACAGTGCCCCTTCTACCCCAGAAGCAGATCTCAAATTTAAAAGGAAGTGAGGTCAGAAAATATGAGTAAAGCCAACAACTGCAACAGCACCAGCAGTAGCAACAACAACAACAACAACAAGAATCTCATAGTAAGTTATTATGGTGACAAGGAAGATCAAGACACAAACTCAGAAGAGGACAACAATATCAAGACAATCAAGACAAGATAACTCCTGAAGGAAAACAGAAAGTGGTCTCAAGCTCAGAAAGAACTTAGGCTCAAACTTAACCTCCAAAAGGAGCATAAAAATCATATAAGAGATGTGGAAGAAAAATTGGGGGAAAAATGAGAGTGATGCAAGAGAATTATGAAAAAAGACTCAATAGTTTGGAAAAGAGAAAACAACTGCTTAAAAATAGAATTGGCCAAATGGAAAAGGAAGTATAAAAACTAACTGAGGAACACAATTCCCTAAAAGTTAGAATTGGGCAAGTGGAACCTAATGACTCTAGGGGACATCAAGAATCAATCAAACAGATTCAAAAGAAAAGAAGAAGAAAAGAAAGAAAAAAAGAAAAAAAAGGCAAAATACCTCATTGGAGAAAGAACTGACCTGGAAAATAGATCCACTAGAGACAAGTGTTGGACTACCTGGAAGCCATAATCAAAGGGAGTTCCTGGACAACATTTTTAAGAAACTTTCATGGAAAACTGCCCTGATATACTGGAACCAGAGGGTAAAATAGGCATTGAAAGAATTCACCAATCACCTACGGAAGGAGATCCCAAAATAAAAACTCAAAGGAACATTATAGCTAAATTAAGAACGATCAGGTCAAGGAAAAAATACTGCAAGTAGCCAGAAAGAAACAATTCAAATCTCAGGGAACCACAATTAGGATTACACAGGACTTAGCAGCTGCCACATTTAAGGATTGAGAGTCATGGAACATAAGATTCTAGTTGGCAAAAGAGCTAGGAATATAAGCAAGAATCACCTACCTGGCAAAATTAAGCATAATATTGAACAAAAAAATTGATCTCCAATATCGAGATCCAAGAGAAGCCTAAAAAGGTAAAAAGGAAAAAGAAATCATAAGGGAGTCAATGGAGCTGAACTACTTACATTCCTACATGGGAAGATGATATTTGTAATTGTACTACTAATAGTACAGCTAGAAGGAATATACATAGAGAGAGGGTATGGGTATAAGGTGAATTTGAGGGAAAGACATAAAAATAATTAAGGGATGAGAAAGAAGAATAAACTGGGTATAGGAGGAAGAGAGATGTAGAATGGGATAAATTATTTCATGTGAAGAGGCACAAAAAAACCTACTATAGTGGAAGGAAAGATGGGAGAGTGGGAAATGGGCATCACTTGAACCTTTCTCTCTCATCAGTATTGGCTCAAAGAGGAAATAATATACACTATCATTTGAATAAAGAAGTCTATCTTACCCAACAGGAAGGTAGGAGAGAAGATTAACTAAAGGGGGGGAAGGACTGACAGAAAAGAGGACAGATCGAGGGAGGCAATAGACAGAAGCAAATCATTATTGCGGAAGGAAAGGGTGAAAGGAGACAGAGGACAAACAGTAGGAAAAATAGGATAGAGGGAAATACACAGTTAGTAATATAACTAAATGTGCATGGGATGAACTCTCCAATAAAATGGAAGCAGAAAGCAGAGTGGGTAAAAAAGTAGAATCCTACAATATGTAGTTTAAAAGAAACACACTTGAATCAGAGAGACACACACAGAGTAAGGGTAACGGGCTGGAGCAGAATCTATTGTGCTTTCAACTGAAGTAAAAAAAAAAAAAAAAGCAGGGGTAGCAATCCTGATCTCAGACATAGCAAAAATAGACCTAATTAAAAGAGAAAAGGAAGGAAACTACATCTTGTTAAAAGATGCCATAGTCTATGAAGTAATATCAGTACTAAAAATATATACACTAAGTGATATAGCATCCAAATTCTTAAAGGAGAAGTGAAGTTAGTTACAGGTTCATGACCAAACAAGAGGTAGAGAGCATTATGAAATATAAAATAATTTTGCTTATATTAAAATAAGACAAAAATTAAAATAAAACAAACAAAACCACTGCAACCAAGATTAGAAGGAAAGCAGAAATCTGGGAAAGAATCTATATTACAAGTATCTCTGATAATGACCTCATTTCTCTAATGTATAGAGAAATGAGTGAAATTTATAAGAATACAAGTCATCTCCCAATTGATAAATGACCAAAGAATATGAACAGACATTTTCAGATGAAGAAATCAAAACTACTTATAAGCATTTAAAGAAGTTCTCTAAATTACTTTTGATTAGAGAAATGCAAATTAAAAGAACTCTGAGGAACCACCTCACACCTATCAGATTGCCTAATACGACAAAAAAGGAAAATGATAAATATTGGAGAGGATGTAGGAAAATTGGATCAGTAATGCACTTTTGGTGAAATTATGAGCTGATCGAACCATTTTGGAGAACAATTTGGAACTATGCCCAAAGGGCAACCAAAGAATGCATACTCTTTGATTCAGCAATACCACTACTAGGTCTCTATCCTAAAGAGATCATAAAAAAGGAAAATGCACTCCATGTGCACAAATATTAACACCAGCCCTTTCCTTGTTTGCAAAATATTGGAATTTGAGGGAATGCCCATCAATTGGGGAGTTGTTTAACAAACTGTTGTATATGAATGTAATGGAATACTATTGTGCAATAAGAAATGATGAGAAATTAAAAACACTAGAAAGCATAGGAATAAATGGAGTCTTCCTTAAAATTATAAGTAGCATCTACTTAAAACCATCAGCAATCGTTATATGTAATGGGGATAAGCTAGATCCATTCTCAAAAAGATCAGGGGTGAAACAAGGATGCCCATTATCACCCCTATTATTCAATTTGGTATTAGAAATGTTAGCTTTAACAATAAGAGAAGAAAAAGAAATTGAAGGAATTAGAATAGGCAAAGAAGAAACTAAGTTATCACTCTTTGCAGATGATTTGATGATTTACTTAGAGAATCCTGGAGAATCAAGTAAAAAAGTTTAACAAATTTGCAGGATATAAAATAAACCCGCATAAATCCTCAGCATTCTTATAAATTACTAACAAAGCTCAATAGCAAGAGATTGAAAAAGAAAATCCATTTAAAGTTACTGTAGACACTATGAAATATTTGGAAGTCTACCTGCCAAGACAAAAATTATGAAACACTTTTCTCACAAATAAAATCAGATCTAAATAAATGGAAAAAACATCAGTTGCTCATGGGTAGGTAGAGCTAATATAATAAAAATGATCATCTTACCTAAATTAATTTACTTATTCAGTACCATATCAATCAAACTACCAAAAACTATTTTACACAGCTGGATAAAATAATAACAAAATTCATCTGTAAGAACAAAAGTTCCAGAATATCAAGGGAATAAACAAAAAGAAATTCTGGGGAAGGTGGCCTAGCCATACCAGATATTAAACTGTACTATAAAGGAACAGTCATCAAAACTACTTGGTACTGGCTAAGAAAAAGAGTGGTGGATCAGTGGATTGTTAGATACACAAGAAGCAGTAGTGAATGACTACAACAATCTACTCTTTGATAAACCCCAAAAATCCATCTTCTGGGCTAAGAACTCACTATTTCACAAAAACTAATGGGAAAATTAGAAAATGATATGGGAGAAACTGGGCATAGACCAATATGTTACAGCATATACCAAAATAAAGGCAAAATGGTTCATGATTTAGGAATAATGGCTGATGCCATAAGCAGTTTGGGAGAGCAAGGAATAGTTTACCTGTCAGATTTATGGGAAAGGGGAGAATTCATCACCCAACAAGAGATAGAGAGCATTACAAAACGCAAAATGGATAATTCTGATTATGTTAAATTGAAAAGTTTTTTTTGTATAAACAAAGCCAATGCAACAATGATTAGGAGGGAAGCAGAAAATTGGGAGAAAATCTTTATAACCAATGTCTCTGATAAAGGCCTCATCTCTAAAATATACAGGGAACTGAGCTAAATTTATAGGAATACAAGTCATTCCCCAATTGAGAAATGGTCAGAGGATATGAACAAGCACTTTTCAGAGGAAGAAATCAAAGATTTCAGGCATATGAAAAAATGCTCTAAATCACTACTGATTAGAGAAATGCAAATCAAAACAACTCTTAGGTACCACATCTCTCCTATCAGATTGGTTAACATGACAAAACAGGAAATCAATAAATGTTAAAGAGGATGTGGCAAAATTGGAACACTGTTACATTGTTGGTGAAGTTGTGAATGGATCCAGCCATTCTGGAGAGCAATTTGGAACTGTGGCCTATATAAATGCACATGCCCTTTGACCCAGCAATACCACTTCTAGGCTTGTATCCCAAAGAGATCACACAAGTGGGAAAGAGACCTGTATGTACAAAAATATTTATAGCAGCTATTTTTGTGGTAGCAAAGAATTGGAAATCAAGGGGATGCCCATTAATTGGGGAATGGCTAAACAAGTTGCGGTTTATGAATGTAATGGAATACTATTGCACTATAAGAAATGGGGTAATACACACTTCATAATAAGCTGGAAATACCTACATGATATGATGCTGAGTGAGGGGAGTAAAACCAGAAGAACATTGTGCTCAACCACAGACATATTGCTTCTGTGATGACTAACTTTGATAGATTTGGCTCTTCTCAGCAATACAAGGTTCAAAGACAGCTCCAAAGGACTCATGACGGAAAGAGCTATATACATCCTGAGAAAGAATTGTGGAATCTGAATGCAGATTGAGGCAAAGTATTTGCTCTGTCTTTTTTTTCTTTCCTTTTTTGGTTTTGGTTCTTCTTTCTCATGATTCATTCCACCGGTCATAATTCTTCTTTACAACTTGACTACTGTGTAAATAAGTTTAATGTGAAGGTATATGTAGAACATATATTGGATTCCATGCCATCTTTGGGGGGGGAGGGGAGAAGGGAGGAAGGGGAAGAAATTTTGGCACTCGAAAATTTGTGAAACTGAGTGTTATAAACTAAAAGTGAAAAAATCTAAAAAAAAAATTAAAAAGAGTTGATGAACAGCCAGATTTCAGAAAAAACCTGCAAAGACTTGCATGAACTGATGCAAAGTAGAATGAGCAGAACCAGGAAACCATTGTACACAGTATCAGCAACATTGTGAGAAGATCAACTATGCATTACTCAGCTCTTCTCAGCAACACAGTGATCCAAGACAAATAAAAAAGACACAGGAAGGAAAATGCTATCTATATCCAGATAAAGAACTGATGGACTCTGACTGAAGATCGAAGCATACTTTTTTTCACTTTATTCTCTTTCATGATTTCTTTTTCATTTCGGTCTGTTTCTTCTTTCACAACTATGATTAATGTGGAAATATATTTTACATGATAGCAAATATATAACCTATATCAAATTGCCTACCATTTTTGGAAGAAGGGAGGAAAGGGAAGGAGGGAGAAAATTTTGAACTTAAATCTTCTAAAACTGAATGCTAAAAATTGTCTTGATATGTAATTGGGAAAAAATAAAATACTAAAAAGTGAAAAAATGATTTATTAAAAACAATATCAGTACAAAAATATACTTTTTTGCAACTTTTAACATCTTGATATGTGAATTAAATGATATATCGTAAACCATAATGTGTTTTCATTCATTTTCTGTCATTCTGCACACTCTTTCATTAGGATTTCACATTTTCCTTAGTTTCTTACAGTTAGTTTTCTGCCTTCACTTTCCGTTTTGCATTACTTGCTAAAATGTCTCTACATATTTCTTAGCTCTTAAACTTTTCAGAGTACTCATTTCCCACACTTTATTTAACTGCTGATCAATTTTTGTTTGTTTTGCAATAATAAGAAAAGTTGTTATAAAATACTTTGACAGATGGATTTCCTATTTGTTATTAAATAGCACTCTAGGAGTGTTTTCTTTGTAATGGAATTACTAGGTAAAAGTGTATGATTATTTTTGTTATCTCTACTCGATAATTCCAGATTTCTTTGAGAAATATTGTGCCAGGCTTCAGGTCTACCAAGAAGTAATGACTTTAGCTATTTCTTCACAGCACTGCAAGTAATGAGTTTTGTCTCATATTATTTATTTTGGGCAGATGTTTAGATTAAGATGGCACCCCAAAGTTTTTTAAATTGAAATTTCATTCATTATAAGTAGGTAGCACATCTTTATCAAGTTCACATTAACAATTTATATTCTCTTTTCAAAAACATAAACTTTTTTATTAGTTGTCTGCTTATCCATAATCAACTGCGAGACAATAATATAAAATTTTAATAGCTACTCCTGTAGTTTAGATTTTAAATTAAATTATATTTATCATAAATATATTATGAAATGATTATTCTAATTTTCTTTTGATTTGATTTACTTTTTCATACTTTTGTTTTAATGAAATCCAGTGCATTTTCCCATTATGCGTAAAAACAATTTTTAACATGAATTTTTAAAACTTGCAGTTCCAAATTCTCTCCCTTTGTCCCTGCCCCCATCCCCACCATTGACAAGGCAAGCAGTTTGATATAGGTTATACATGTGTAGTCATGGAAAATATATCCATAATCATCATGCTGTGAAAGAAAACAGAGAAAAAACTCAAGAAAAATAAAGAAAGTTAAAAAAAAAGTATGCTTCAATTTGTATTCAGACAACATCAGTTCTTTCTCTGGGGATGGATAGCATTTTTCATCATAGACCCTTCAGTGTTGTCTTGCTGAGTTATTCAAAGCTGATCAGCTTACAATATTGCTGTTTCTTTGTACACAGTATATTTCACTTTACTTCAGCTCATGCAAGTCTTTCCATGTTTTTCTGAGAGCATGCTGATCATCATTTCTTATAGAACAATGGTATGCCATCATAATCACATACCACAACTTGTCCAGCCATTCTCCAATTAGTTGGCATCTCTTAAATTCTCATTATTTGCTCCCAGAAATGAGCTTCTATAAATATTTTTATACATGTAGGTCCTTTTCCTCAGGTCATGAATATTGTTTAATTCCTAAAATTTCTGATTAGTTTTGCTTTTCTTGTACTTGATATTTATTTGTATAATGTTTTCATGGCATTAATTGTGACTCAATAAAATGTATTTTTTTCTGGATTAATCTTGTATTTTGTGATTTAGCTGAACTTCTTTGTCTTCTTCATTAAACATTTTGTTGAAACAGTTGGATTTTTCAGATTATCACATTATCTTCAAATGCTCTTTTCACTTGTTCATTTTTGGTTTAGTTTCTCTAATATAAAGGTTTTTCTGAATTATTGCAATTGCTAGAATCTCCAACGTCATGGCAAATAGAAGTGGCAAAAGTTGACACCCTTATTTTGTATCCATTTTAATGAAAATGCTTCTATTTTTTCCCTTTGATTATTATGCCAGCTATTGGGCTAAGGGAGATATTGCTAATGTTTAAGGAAACATCATTTATCCTAATTTTTATCATTTCAAATTCAAAAATAAATCTTGGCATTTTCAGATGACTTTTTAATTTAATTTTTAAATTTAATATTTTATTTCCCCCAATTATACGTAAATACAATTTTCAATATTTTTTAAAAATATGTTCCAAATTTTCTCCCTCCCCCTCTCTCTCTCTCCTCACTGAGAAGGCAAGCAATTTTTATATGTTATACATGTGCAGTCATGTAAAACATATTTCCATTTTAGTCATGTTTTGAAAGAAAACAGACAAAAACAAAAAATAAAGCCAAAAAGTTCTACTTAGATCTGCACTCCAACTCCATCAATTCTTTCTCTGGAGATGTATAGCATTTTTCATCATAAGTCCTTTGGACAAACAAATTCTTCACTTTTAGTCCTCTATGTGGTTGGTCACATTGCTCTCTCTCTTAATGAACATCTTTCATCTTTCATCTCCTCTGGTTGAAATTCTACCTATCCAACAATGATGAGGTCAAATATCACCTTTTCCTTGAAACATTCCTTGACCCTCTTTTCCAAGCCACTCAGAAGTGATTATTTCCTCCATCGTCCTTGTATAAGACTTTGATCATAACCCTCTTGTGAACTTAATGTCACGTTATGTATTTTAATTATTTATTTATTGCTAGATTATAAGCTTCTTTGAAGCAAAAAGATTCTTATCTGTGTGTTTATCTTCCTTACTACCAACCTTCCTTGGAACCACAATTTATGTTTATATAAGAAAATATTTTTGGATGTTGAAAATATACAGAAGTTTTTAAAAATAGATTGAAAACAAAGAAAGAACATGTTGGAGAATATAGTAGTTGGAAGAGTTTCAGGAAGGAAGAAGCAATAGTCAGAATTATATAAACACATTGTGCATATTGAATTCACCATATTATTAGTTAACTTTCCATTACATTTTGCCATGGTAAACAAACTTAATCAACTGAAAATCTTTGCACTTGTTTGACTTAGTTGTGTGTAAAGGAAAAGCAATCTGTTAAATAACATATGGATGTTCTTAGTAGTTGAGCCAATTCTTTCATAAGATGCCTTGCCCATGCTTAACATTCAATAATTTCTACTAACTAGCAACTTATAGCTCTATGATTATTGACTCTGAGAGCATGAAAATTAGTATTATGTTTGAATGGAAATACATATTTTGAAAGCCTTAACATAGGTCAAAATTTCTCTGTGTTGTGTGTGTGTGTGTGTGTTAGTGTTTTTTGGTTAATTATATTGCATTGGATCAAGGAAATACTGTAAGTAACAAAAAATAAATAAATAACATCAAATAAATTCTATTTTAAAAATAACTTTTACTTCTGAGAACATAGCAATAATGTTGAGCCTCCATCCTCACCCCTGAGACCCATTAGCTAGATCTCACCCTTGCCATTGCCCCTAAGAAGAAAAAAAATATATATCTCCCTTTTCACTCTGGCCACTAGTATAAAACGAAAGACGCTTCTTGAAGAGTTACCCCTTCCCATGCTGCCATCTACCTTTCCATTCTACAGCTGAGTAGAAAGTAGCTGTGGCAGAGCTGACCTGCCTGAGTATTGGAGGATGTCTCAAATGTGTCTTATTTCTACTTAATTATCCAATCCCAAGACTCCATGGACTGCTGCCTTGATCTCCCAGATGAAGGATTAGTCATCAGCCCTTCTACCTTGCCTTCACTCCACCCAAGCCACTTTCTACCTCTTGTGTAGGGATTAATAATCAAATCAACATTAGCATTGTTCCTAGTACGGGTATGAAAATGTCCAACCCTATGCTTCCAGTCTTAATCCCTGTGATTCTTAGGTATAGACTAAGTGGAATAGAATTGAAAAGTCATCTATTCAATATCTTATTGCTTTCTATTCAATTGTCACAACTCACAGTTCTCAACAAATATACAAATACCCCTACTTAGTGCATTCCATGCAAACAGTTAAAGAAAACTCTCTGGGAGCAGCTAGGTGGCACAGTGAATAGAGCATCAGCCCTGGATTTAGGAGGACCTGAGTTCAAATCCAGCCTTAGACACTTGACACACTTACTAGCTGTGTGACCTTGGGCAAGTCACTTAACCCCTATTGTCCTGCCTTCCCCCCTCAAAAAATTATCAAGAAAATTCTCTGACAGTGATCATTATTGATAGCATATGACACTTGTCACTTTTTCAGGGTACTGTTTGTTAACAATGCCATTCATTTTCAAATTAGTCAAACAGTACTCATGCACATTTCCTCTCATGTCTTCGAGAGTTGAGCAAAAGTCCCTGTAATTCACGAGAACTAGGGAATAGGGGTGGAAGGGAATAAGTATATAAATGCATCTGCTATGTGCCAGCCACTGTGCCAGGTACTTTACAATTCTTATCCCATTTTATCCTCACAACAACCCTGTGCCATAGGTGCTATTTTCCCCTTTTTTTTGTTGAGAAAACTAAGGCAAAGAGAGGTTCAATGATTTGACCAGGGTCATACAGACAGTTAGCTATCTGAGTCTGGATTGAAATTCAGGTGTTTCTGACTCCAGGCCCACTGTGTCTCCCAGTTGCAGAGGAAAATAGGATTTAAAGCAAAAGCTCTATCCAGCACTGTTATGGCATAGTAAATACAACAAGTACACCCACTTAGACCAAAATGAATGATTTCTGGTACCAACAGTCAATATTTCTCTTGAGTGTAGCATTGGGAAAGAGATACTTAAAATCTTCACAGAAGCACATCATTATTCTTCTCTCAGGCAGGATTTCAGGATACAGAATTACACTCCAAGGAACAGACTAAAATTTATTTGGGAATTTGTTTGAAAACTCAGATATTAATTGTTTTGTCAACATTTTCCAAAAGAAGAATAATAAATTTAAGTCTCTAAGAAAATATTAACATGAAAATTTGATGCCTAACAGTGTATAATGAACATAAGCTGCTGAGTTTTGTTTAGACAGCAAGTCCATCATGAAGATAAGAAGATAATTCACAGCCTTCTTTGGAGTGCATCTATCGAGTGCCTCAAGTCAAACTGCTATTTTCAAACTTGTGAAGAAAATCAGGACAAAAGAAAATGTTTTGAACATCAATGAAGGGGATTCAGGAAGTTCAATATCACAAAAGAAATAGGCCATCTGTTTTGCAGTAAGAAAATCAGTATTATAGAGTCTGTAGAAAGTGTCCTCAAAGATCACAGGCACAGAATTTTATAGCTACTTCTGTTTGCCTGGATGGTTTCCTTAAAACTTTTTTTTTTTAAATACTAGCCTCAAGAATAACAAACCAAACCTCACAATGTGATAACACAAGTGTGATATGAAAAATATGTAATTCACTTAACATGAAAAAGGGAAGAAGTCAATTTAAGATGAAGTACTTTAAATCGGTACTCCTGTTTCCTAATCTAAACTCACCAGATTTTTTTAAAAATACAAGCACATATACATATATACTTCTGTAGAGTTACTAAAAAGCTGTTTTACATGTCAATAATATTAATAACCTGCCACTATCCTATGTAAGATTTTACAAATATTTTTCATATTTTGAGCTTCTGTCATACTTGTCTCTCTCCTTTTAGCAAGAAGGTTTTTGCTGGTTGGAGTGGTTTCAAGGCTCTTTTGATCTCCTTGTTATAGTAATTGATTTATATAATGAACTTCTGATTCAAATTGCTGAAATCAGGGTTGATATATTTTCCTTGAAAAATTTCCCATTATTAATTTTCTTTTGTTTGGATAATTTATTTTAGTAGAACAAGTTGGAATTGCTTTAATTATAAATGATGTCTTTATCTTATCTTCTGGTTCTGCATTGATTTTTATCTTTTGTCTGACTACACAGACAACTGACTCAGTAATGACTTCCATATCACTAATGAATTGTTTCCTAACAGTCAATTTCTATTTTGTTTTGTTATTTAGTCTTGTCATGCTCATATTTTCCCATTTCATTAAAAAATACATCCATGATGTATATGTTTGAGACTTCTATGTAATACAAAAGTTTTTGTCTATATCATGTATTACTTCTGTACCCGTTTCCAACATTTTTTCTCTTCTTTTCACCTATGTCCACCCTAACAATAAAATTATGAAGCAACAAATTACATGTTGATTTTATTCATCAAATTTTCCATAGAATTTCACTAACTTATTCTTTCAAACAGATATTTGTGAATATATTTAATTTCATGGTGACATTTAAAATCTTATGAACTCTTAAATAGCTGATGAGGAAATGCCTCATTAAATGAGTTGTATGACTAAGTGTTAAGTAACACTGTATAGGTAATCTTCAAAGAATCATAATTGAAGATCATACAAAGGTCAGTAGAAAAATCAGTAGTGGACATGGACAGGCTCCCAAACATTAGAAACAAATAACTGGGCAGGGGAGGTTAAAGGAAGTTATCAAAGGAATGCATAATTTGGGCTAGCCATATGACTAAAATAAGAACTCATTATCTACTTGTAGTTTCTAAGTAATTACATACATGTTGTTGAGTAAGCTCAATGGATTTCTTTTCTGGATGTATGCCATTTTTTGGATAATATATGTTTCTCATCCATGTCATTTTCCGATGTCACTAGTCATATCAATTTTTTTATAACTGTGATTTTCTTGGAATGAATTTTATTTTGTTTCTGAATTGATTGAACTAGCATATCACCTGAAGATAGGAGCATGTGTATAACTTTGTTAGCCAAAGATAATATTCTTTTTTATTGAGACTCTCCAGGGGACTTTTCTGTGATATAAAGAACACAGGTGACCTATGCCTATATTTTATAGCTTATTTAATGTCAATAGATCCTATTATTTACAAAATTATCTCCATATTTGTATGATTGTAAAGATTTAACCTATCTGTGGAAGATATATTATTGAAACAGACTCATGGTGGCCTTGTATTCTTCTATGTAAATCTATTAACAACAACAACAGCAAAAATACTTGTCAAGTATCTGTAGTGTGAAGAGTCTTCTATTAAGGGTAGGGAAAAACAAAGTTTACATCAGATGTGGAACCTGCCCTCAAGGAGCTTATAGTCTAGTTAAGACACCATCAATGAAGGTATGAGCAACGGAAAACATGGAAAGAAAATTGGAGAACTATAAAACATTAGACAATGCTATGTGAAGTCTGAGGGTGAAATATATTACCAACCAGGGGAAAGAAACAAAATACTTTCAAAAATGGGAAAGTTGATAACATAAAATGCTTAGTTATCTACAATTGAGGGGTCTTTGGCATGACAATGACTGGAGGTACTATATGTTCATTAAACTTTTGCAAATAGAAGTGAGAGTCACCTCTGGTTAATGTGAATGAATGCAAAATATGCATATTTTCTTTTGGACCCCCCCCCATAATTTATGAACCTAGTACATGTTCTGTATAGGTCACAATTGAGTCCAGTTCATTTATGCCAAATTTAGGCTAGGAAAGCACAAAGAAACCTAGTCCAATTTGTCTCAGCTACTAAGGCATAGGGGTATGGGGAAACTTTGAGGGACTTGATATCATATCAAAACAACCCTATACCTAAAGTCTTCTGTACAGTCAGATACCTCTGGAAGATCAAATATTCTCTGCTACTATTTTCTAAGCATTTGCAATAAAATTTATTTTAAGATGTCAGTGCCTAAATGGTTATTGTTGCCTTTTTATAAGGCAACTGAAGGTGGTACATCAGGAGAATTTTTTATCTACCCAAAGTTCATGCCTCCCACACATTATCATATAAGGTGGTAGCAAAACAGCCATATGGGGACTGTCTTGTATCTGATTGATACAAAGTGGACTTTCACAGAAGTGTAATCTACAGCAACTACAAAGAAAGAACATTTCAGATCTTTCTAGTTTTCGAATATGCTATGAGGGATTTGTTGTTGCTGTTGAACACCATGGAAATCATCTGACAGCCACCACTTTTGAACATGGTACCTTGTCTATAAAGAAAGGCTGTTTTTTTTAATGTGCCTGTTGATAACATGCTTCAGTGATCCAGTGTGGAAGTATTTCCTATGGCACAGTAATCAGATTGCGAAATGTCATTGGAACAGATTGGATACAATGAAAGAGCAGTAGCAGCATCAGCTCAGAAATGTAGAATTTACAAGTGGTACATGTTGGATATGAATGAAATCATGGTTATCAGAGTCAAGGTGATGGGGAGGAAAGTGTGCTAGACTTGAAGTCAGGAGACTTGGACTGAATCCAGGAGCATAAGAGCTGATTGTTAAATATTCTGCACGAGAATTTACACCTCAGAAATCCACATACACTAAAAATTTAGTCTTGATTTATCGTATTTTGGGTTTTTCTGTACAAAAAAATAAAGAAAATATTAATGAGTGATTCTAAACTTAAAAACGTGTCATGTGTACTTTTTTGGAGAGTAGGTTGTTGCACATTTACCAGCAAAGCACTATATAAAACTACCTCACAATATTTTCAAAGGTTTTTCTATTGAGTAATGGAGATCAGAGTAGGTTGTTTTTGTCTTTCTTCTGTCTATCATCTAGACTACAATAAAATGTCAGTAATCCGCAATGGTTAGCAGGAGAGTATATTCTGCTGTATTAGAGGCAGTATGTAGGTAGTGGGAAGACCTAATCTGGGAATTGTATAAAATCTTGCTTCCACCCTTTATGAGTTTTTGTTTTGTTTTTGCTTGTTTGTTTTTTAACCTCGAACATGTCACCTCAGCTTTCTAGGTTTTATCTGTAAAATGATGGGGGTAAACTGGATGACGACAGGACTCTCTTCCAGTTCTCCCATTCTGAGTCACAGATTATCTGCTTAATTTAGGGCTCCTCTATGTAGCTTAACACATTTTCAAAGGATGAGAATAAGGTAAAATACAACAAAAAAAGGTCAAAATGCCTTATTTTTTCTTTGGTGATTCATAAAGATTTCTATTATTTTAAAATGGTTTGTTAATGCCATTTGTTTTTGGGGGGGGGCAGAAAGAGTACCATGCTAATTTTTTTATATACATGCCTAACCCTATCTGCCATCAACATGAAGAATGCTGAATTTGGAGTCAGAAGGTTTGAGCTTAAATATCAGTTTTAATGCCTATCCACTTGTGGAATTTTGGATAAGGCACAACCACTCAAGGTCTCAGTTTCTTTGTCCCATTACTTGTATTCTAGTACTATGGTTGGCATTGAAATTCCTCAGATTCCAACCACTTTGTTGTGTGTGGTTTTCTCTTACATCATTTCTTTCATTGTATGGCTTGCTTTTCTGATTCTCTTTCACTTTGTGTCAGTTTTGTGAGGAATAGTTCAATTACTTTGGTTTATCATTATGAACTTTAGTTATCATATTGAAGGAATGTAAGAAGGCTGGATAATAGAGTTCTGGTTGATAGAATGCCAGGTGAGCCAGTTTTTACTGTAAAACCTTTCTTTACAGTAAAGGACATCAAATTAGACATACAACAGCTGAGCAGTTGTTTCTTTTTATAGTTGTTAAAAACAAGTCATCAGAATTCTCTTTTTCATTATAGAATCCAGTAACTGCAATGGGCAGCCTGACTGTATTATTGTAAAGAGACAGAAGTACTCTATTTCAACTTTGTTTTTAGTCAACAAAAGCATTGTAAACCCACATTGCTGGGTTAGGGTCTTTACCATTGGTAATAACAAGCATCTTTTAAGTATAGCTCTAATCAAAATGTTTCCCAACAAAAAGGGTCTAGGGATTAAAAACGGGAACGATTCAGTCAGTTTGGGTAATTTAAATTAAATGTATTTATGATAGCATTATATCCTACAGAGTGTTTACTCAGCACAATGCTGAAGTTGCTTCTACTTTCTGAGAAAAAGAACTGCTCTCTATTACTTACTGTTAAGACGAACAATCTCAGTTACAGTAAATACCAGAAATAATAACTCAGAAAAGAACTTCATCAGATTTGATGTAATGCAGGGACCATTTGATACTGCACTGTCTTAAGTGGCAGTCTACACTGATCACATTTGCCCCATTACAACAAATTGACTTGATTTATGAAAGTGTAAAAGCAGGTTTTAAGTGTTATGTGTCAGGTACTTTGCTAGGTGCTGAAGATACAAGTACAAAAGCAAAGATAGTTCCTACACACAAAGAGCTTAGCATTCTAATGACAGACATAAAAATCATAAAGGAGGGGCATTTGGTTTGGAGAGTTACTAGGATGGGATCATAGGGCACTAGCTTGACATACTTCTACCAGTAATAGTGAAAGCTAATTCGACCATGTTTCCAAAACTGTTTTGGAGGGGAGAGGTCACTACAAGATTGTTGGCAAGACTGAGGAGAAGGTTAGGAAGCAGGGATTGTGGCTGGAGACAGAGGACCAGATCAAGCATTCACTAATCAGCAAAACAGGTCCCAGGGGAGAAATTGGAGACGGAGGGATTAAAATCTCTATGTCAAAGTAGCAAGGCAACTGGTAAGGCTGGTGTTAAAATGGTTTCAGAATATGGAGTGATGAGCTATTCTAAATATTTTACAAGTGTAGGAGCAGAGGTGAGCTTAGATATTTATGTTCCTAGCTTCTTTTAAGTCTAGGAGGGGAAAAGGACACATTTGCAGATACCATCTCTAGACAGGCTACCAAGCTAGCATATTTAGGAGGAGACCTTCTGTACCATAGGAAATCTACTGGGGCAGCATTACAGATTTAAAACAATAATGTGTTACTAGAGCTAAGCATTAGGATGGCAAACTTAGGTGGTACTAAATGTAGATGAGCCTGGTAACATCTGAAAACCTTTATAAAAACGATGAAGACAACAACAAACAAAGCTTAGCACATAGTTAGCAAATGATCTACTCAAATTTGGGAGGTCATTCAAATAATGCCTAAGACAATTCATCCATGCCTGGATATTTTGTGCTTTTATTGTCCATGTTATCACCAAAAGTTTGCCACGGTGAGTTCACCCAATTTATAAGAGATATTCTTCACTTTCTCTTGACATCAAGAGGGTGCCAATGGAACGCTCTGATTGTCTATTTGTCATTTCACAAATTTGTCATGTGACCAATACATCTTTTCATCTCGTCATACAATTATTTGAAAACTCCCTTTGTACTTGTTCTTCTGTCTTCATCCCTTCATCATTGTTGCCTTGTTAAGCCCCAACCTTGGGTTATTTGCAGCATTTGCCATCTTCACTTCCATTCACATGCTGCTAAACAGAGCTGCAGAAAGTAACAAAAATCTTTCAGATAACAACCACATGAAAGAATTCTCCCAAATCACTGAAAATAAGAGAAATACAAATAAAAAATCAACCTGATATTTCACCTTACACCCTAAAAATTGGAAAATGTCATATTGCCATTTTTGGCAATAATCAATGATGAAGGTGTTGTGCAATGATGGGCACACTAAAACACTGTTGGTAAAGCTTTGAAATGGTACAGCCATTTTGGAAAGCAATTGCCCAAATAAAGAGACTAAAATGTGCATAACATTTGAACCAGGGACTCCCTTACTGGACTTATACACCAAGAAAACCATTGATAAGAAGAAAATCTCCCAACAGAGCAAAATATTTATAGCAGCACTTTTTGTGATAGGAAAGAATTAGAATCAAAGTAGAAGTCCTTTTTTTGTTAGACTTAACAAAGATTTATTCACAGGAATACGTGTAAGTAGAGGGAACAACAGAAAAACTAAACAAATAAAATGAAGAGGATACAAATAATCTTTCACTCTGTAGCTTTTAACATGCCTCTTGCACAAGTATCCAGGGCATAGAGGGCCACCAAGATGGGCCATACAATGTAGAGAGCGTGCTTTACATCCATAACTAAAATATCTCTTTAAGCTCATGGTTTGAACAAAGAAAAAACTTAGAAGGTATATGTTGAGTGGAAACAAATATTAAAATATTGCAATCATGTTGTCAGCTTCTACAATTGTCTTGACATGCCAACAGATATTTATGGAGCCTTTCCTGATTGTTTACCACGAAACTTAACTTGAGAAGTTTTGATAAAATCACTAGTGGTATGTAACCATGCAGAAAGCACATCACACTAACAGCACAGAGGCACAGGTTTTGCACAGGTCTGTTAGTTTTCCATCTCATGCAGGTCACATGCAATACAGTATCAATCTTATTTCTAAGAGATCATAAAAAGATATTTAAAAGCCTAACTTTAAACTATAATACTTTGTATCTACAGTCTTAATAAAAATAAAATTCACTGAATCTTAAAGGAATTTTAAATTCAGAGCTATGCTGAATTGTTAAACTGCAATACAAAATGGTGCAACATAGGTAAATAAATACCAATCTCACTCTAAGTGATGCAAACATGCTACTTTCCCACTAATTTAAATTACTTTCAATCGCTATGAGCCAGAATGCATGCGTGAACATTAAACTGCACATTAATAATGCCTTGGTCTAAAAATTAAATCTAATGAAGTACAACAGTCAAATTATATTCACTACATTAATGCCTTAAATGTAAAATTAAGATGTCAGTCTTTAGTTTGATATGCCCTTCCCCTATTTCTTCCACCCTCATCCCCCAAAGGTGAAAGGAGTGACTCATTTGGCATTTCCCAGTGTGCATCATTTTATTTTATTTCCAACTTCTTTTGGGGTACCTAAATTGTACCACAGGAACCTGCTTCTACTACGGGTAGCAAGCTCTATTTTAACTGTTTTAAATTGATTTGTGTAGTTCTTCATTAACATGCAAATAACTAGAAATCCCATCAACTGGGAAAATTATGTAGATAACCCTTATATTAAATTTAAAAAAGGATTTTTACTGTTTGTAACCCCCATTTTTAGGTTTCCTTTATTGTGTGCTAAAGATTTTTTTCTCTTTTTTATCCCTATGGTTCAATTATATGGTTCTTATTTTGGTACAATTCTCCATAATATTTCAGAATGAGCTGTTTTCTAAAAGATTCTCTTTTTTGCTTCTTCAAAATCCAGTGTGGAGTTGTAATACATGACAGATTTCCACCCACAAAGGCTCCAGATGTTAAAATGTTTCCCAACATCTACTTAACACAGTAATGGCAACACCTCCCTCCTTCCCCTCCTGGTAGGATTGGGATTGTATTGTATTGACTTCTGACCTGGAAAGGGCAACATTTTCCCTGGGTGCAGAGGGCCCCTCATTGTCACCCAAGACTGAAGGACCCCTAATTATGGCATTGCAGCCCAAGTGCATGAGATTAAACCCCATGATATGCTGCAAGAAGCTCTTTTAAAGGAAGAGGAAACTGGTCAGAGAAATGCCTCCTATTTTCATCTCCAACTTGATTTTTAAATTCATGAAGGATTTTATAAAACATGTCTCTGAGATCATCTTTTGGACTAATCCACAATGCAATAGCATCACAAAATACATACATGCACACATACATATATGCATACATATACACATATATGTGTGTATGTACATGTATATATATATATATATATATATATATATATATATATATACATGTACATACACACATATAAAATCTTGGATCACTCCATGAGGGTTGACACTGATCATAGTACAAATCCCACATCAATATATGGGATAAATAAGGGAAAGGATTCAACATTTTGTGGGATTTGTACTGTGATCATATCATGGAGTTACATGTGTCAATCAATTTATCATGAGTAGAGAACCCAAGCTCTGATGTTACACATTGATTCTTTTATTGAGAATCTCTTTGTGTTGGCTGGTAATAAAGAAGTATGAAAAAATGTGTGTTGGGCTCTAGTGATGCTACTTGAAGTCCCAATGGATCATCTATTCCTCATATGCATAATATAATTTAGTACATGCTTCAGAGCACCCAAGATCAAGATAAAAATGTGGCTTTAGAAGCTTATGAATTTTGGCTTACTTTAACTTAACTGCCAATCTGCAAAGATGCATTCTGTAGACATCTTTCTAAATTTATTCCTGTGTTAGTAAATGGCATGAACTACTCAGAAATAGGTACTATTCTACTTAATGGTGATGTTGAAGAAGATGAAGCTGTTCTTGATAGCAAACAAGATATAAGTCCTCATTTCCATTGATCATGGACAGTGGTTCAGCAGTATGATGAAAATGGAATCGAGGAAGAGGAAGATGATGATGATGATACAATCTCTAATTGAAATCTGTGAAAGTGTTCTCTGCCCTCCTCACAAACGTGTTTCATGATCAACTTTTACTGCATATTTTGCCCCTCTTGAAAGAACTATTTTTTCATCCCTCGTGGGTAGTTAAAGAGTCAGGCATTTTAGTTTTAGGAGCAGTTGCTGAAGGTTGCATGCAGAGTATGATACCATATCTGCCTGAATTCATCCCTCACCTTATTCAGTACCTCTCTGATAAAAAGGCTCTTCAGAATCCAACAAGCTACAGAACTTTGGCAAGAGCTCAGGCCAGTATTGTAATTCCCCCTTGCAGGCAATGTGAGTTATCAGAATACCCACAGTTGTTCTGATTATAGGGGAGGAGTCACCAATATTATTCAGACATTCACTCAATAAAATCTGTTATTCCATGTGGGAAATTGTGAAAGTGTGCTTTTGCATTATTCTTCAGAATGAGACCACTCAAAGACCTTCTTGGCTCAATTTCAGATTATAGTTTTGTAAGAACAAAAATTAGGTAGTTGTTAAAATCAGGATGTTGGTTGCATTGTTCCAGGTTTTGTTGCACAGTTCTCTGGATGGAGGTGTCCCAGGACTGAGACTTTTTGAACAGTTGCAGGAATTGTCGAAGCCCTTGCTCATTGGATTCCCATTCATATTCCATCTTGGTTTGCTGGGCTGAAGGGATTGAAGACTTTGGACTGGGAGAGCAAGCCAAACAATTGCCAGCAACAGAAGTGCCAAGGTCTGCAGCTGCTAGTGCTGCTTGCTTCTTCTACTGCTCAGTAGAAGTCCTTCAACTGGGGAATGGCTCAAGAAATTGTGGTTCCACTGATGCAATAGAGTAATACTGAGCTATAAGAAATGTTGTATGTCATAAATACAGAGAAGTATGGAAAGATGTCCATGAACCATTGCAGAGTGAAATTAGTAAAGCCAAGAAAACAATATACATAATAACTACAACTATAAAAATGGAAAGAACAACCATACATATAAATTAAAGTGAATGTAGCAAAATTGTAAAGACTTGGATGAAGTAATATGAGGAGATAGCCTTAACCTACCCTTTTGTTGAAATGAGAAGTCCATAGGTGTTGCATATTACGCATGTTTTTGGATTTTTTAAAAAAAATGTTGATCATTTGTACTGATATGTTTCCTCTTTTTTATTGTCTTTAAAAACATCTACTTGTTATATGGTATGGCTCTCTGGGAGGAGGAGAGGTTAGGCTACTGGGGAAAAGATCGATGATATTAAAAAAAAACACTTCAATACAAACTTATAAAAAACCCTTGCAGAGTAGGTCCATTACAAATTTATGTTATATATTCTCAATAGGGCCATTCATGTTGAACACACAATTGCTGCATTTTTTTACACTTCCTTAATTGTTTAACTCTCCCACTTAACAACAACAGCCATTTGAAATCTTCATATTCCTTCTCATACCTTCGATGCATGTCTTACCATGCCTTATCAGCTGAAACCATTCACCAAAAGCTTTCTTTTCTCCACTTCCAATCTCACATCACTCAAATATTTCCTTCTACTGTCTCCTTTTTACCCTTGAATCACAAGAATAAATGTCCCTACTTGCATCACAAGTAGAAGCAAACACCTCTTCATGTATCCTCGATCCCATGCCAACCCATAATCTTAAGCAGATCGCTCCAACTCTGATCCCCACTCTCTTTAATTTCCATTCTCTCCCTATGAGCTCCTTCCTGGCTGCCTACAAACACACTCACGTCCTCATTCTTAAAAATCCTCATTTGATCCTACCTTCCCTGTTAGATATCATCTTATATCTCTCCTCCCTTTATCAGCTAAATTCTGTAAGACTAAACTGCATGCAAGTACTTCATCTTTGTTCACTTTATTCTTAAACCTTTTGCAATCTGGCTTCCAACCTAATCATTCAACTGAAAGTGCTCTTGCTTTGTGTTCTCATCAACCCCCATATGTTTATTTCATCTCTATGTAGATAATTCTCAGATCTATTTATTCAGCTCTGTTGTCTCTCCTGAGTTCCAGTTGTTCATCATAAACTGGCTTTTGGAATTTTGAAATAACATATCAAACTCAGACTGTACAGCATAGAATTCATTATCTTTGCCTCCAAATCCTCCCATCTTCCACACTTTCCTATTACTGTTGAAGGCCCCACAGTACTGCCTTTGATTCATTCTTGCAGCCTTGCTGTCATCTTTGATACACTCAACATAGCTAACCCATTCCACATCTTGTCATTTCTACTTTTGTGATATCTCTCAAAGCCATAACAAGGTGAAAGCCTTGTTATGACAAAGACACAGTGACCAGTACACAACCTTGTGTGTCTGGACATCTACCCAACAGCATTGGTCTTGATGCCTGTGTTTCTGGGAATCAAGCTCAGTATTAATTAAGCAGTAAATCAAAACATTGGCTAAACTGTGATGACATATGTTTATGATGCTTTATAACTCCTCCTCCCTTTGTCTTCTATAATTACCATGGGGCTTTTTTTCTGGATCTTTGTGGAGCTACACTGAATCATCTGGTCACCACCCCAGGCTGATGATTATTAAATTCCTGGCGGGAATCCACCATGTATCTGGCCACTGCCCCCCCCCAATGTAAGTAATCCATGTGATTATTAATGTTCTGTTATTTTCGTATTGAAGCTCACAGTTTCTTTCTTCGGTATCAAACTTGCCCCACTGTTTGGGGGAAGGATTGTAAACATTCCTGTGCAGGGGAACAAATAAATAAATGAATGAATACACACACACAAATACATATGTGTGTATACACACACACACACACACACACACATATTTATATATACATTAACCCTTTCTCAATTCCCACCACTGTTAATGTTTTCATCTGAAATTACCTTCCGGTGGCATTGTTTATTTTCAATGCATTTTTATTTGCGTGTTGTGTCTCCCATTATAATGTGAGCTTCTTGAGGACAAGGAATATGATTTCTTCTTCTTTTTTTATCCATATATACTGTTTAACAAGGTCTGTTGCATGGCCATGCAGTAGGCTTATTGTTTGTTTCCCTGACTCATCTCTCCTCCAATCTAGCACATATTTTGCTCAGCTGTCAAAGTTATTTTCCTAAAGTGTAGGTCTGATCATGTCATCTCCTATTTAATAAAATCCAGTTTAAAACCTGGCCATTTTTTCCTATTTCCATCTACTTGGTCTTCATTTAGCATAGTATCTGGCACATAGTGGGCTTTCAATAAATATTGAATGATTGATGATCAATTTTCTATGTAGATGGACAGGCCAAACACCTGTGAGTGATTACTGCTATTCTTTAGGAAATTCTCGAATACCTTAGATGTGTTGTAACTAGTGTCATAGTATCCACAAGCAGGAACATCTGGAGGACCTCACTATCCACAGGGAATTCTTCTTTGAGGTGGGTGCTGTGCTGTATTTTCTTTATCACTCTGGCAAATACATTTGTCAAAAATACATCTGCCTGTTTGATGTCTCACCTGATTGTTATGAGAGGATCATTGAACATGGTTGTTATTATTTATTCCAAGAAATCTTTGATGATTTTTATGTAATATGAGAGGCACCACGCTTCAAGAGCCTATAATGTGGTGTTTTATTCTTACAAGTTCAACAGCAGCAAGAGTAGCAAAAAAAAAAAAACAACTCTTAGATTTCATGTTTTCTACATCTTTCAGTTAATTGTGAAGTATTAAGAATGCAATCCACCCACTTCCATTAATAATTGGAAAGTCTTCTGTTAACATATTTGTACTCTCTATTCAAGTACAGATGACTATGTATGTTGGTAGTTACTGATTTTCTCTTGGTAATCTTTCTCAGTTTTCGAATATTATAAGGTTCCATATTTTTCACATCTTTGGTATATTCTCCTCTTCCAGAAACCCTGTATATCAGTCTTTCGATGACTTCACAATTATATTTCCCCAGCATGGATATCCTTCTCTTGGTTTAATCTAGCTGTTTTTCATTTAGACCATTTCTACCTCTTCTACAAACCACTTATGGACTTTGATATTAGGGTCCAAGTGTGGTGGTACCACTATACTTGATAGAGAAAAAAGTTTGTTAAAATTTAAGAGAAACATATTTTCTCTTTTTTATGTTTGTAATCCCCCTCCCCCATTTTTATTCTTGAATATCCTTGTTGATTTGGATATCTTCCTGACATTTTTTTAAAACTGGCTTTACCATCCACTGAATCTCTCTGCTTTATGAAATAATGCTGTTCATAATTATATATTATCTTTCTTCATAAAATTTTACAAATGAATTTTTATTCTAACCTGATGTTGCTTGGTTAAGTCACCTTTTGCTGGGAAGCAAATCACAAGTTTGCTGACTGAAGTACTTTCTGAGCTCTTTTGAACTCCTATTGTAACAGTTAATTTATGTTTGTCAATCTTCTGGAAGAAATTGTTATAGTTGGAGTTGATTTCATTCCTGTGGTCCATTTCCCATATTTGATTTTTAATAACATTTAAAAAGTTCAGGGCCAAATATTTTAAATTATATGACATACATATTCTTTTATTCTTTAACATTTTTCCCTTTGTTCCTTGCCTTGCCTTCCTCCCTCCCTCCCTTTCTTTCTTTCCTTCTTTCTTTCTTTCTCTTTCATTCTTTCTTTCTCCCTTCCTTCCTTCCTTCCTTCTTTCCTTCTTTCTTTCTTTCTTTCTTTCTTTCTTTCTTTCTTTCTTTCTTTCTTTCTTTCTTTCTTTCTTTCTTTCTTTCTTTCTTCCTTTCTTTCTTCTATCCTTTTTCTTTCTTTCTTCTCCTTTCTTCTTTCTTTCTTTCTTTCTCTTCCTTCCTTCCTTCCTTCCTTCCTTCCTTCCTTTTTTAAACAAATAATGAACTTTACACAACCAGATGACTCAGGGATTAAACACCGCCTCCCCCTCAAGTACAAATCTTTTCCTATCTTTTCAAACATAACCTATTTCATCTTTTATGTTTCCATTTGGTGTTTACCATGTCCAATGTATACCAATCCTTTTTTTAAGGAAGCCTTATACTATCAAAGCTATTTTTAACTTGCAAATCTTAAGCCTCTTCATTTCTTTTTCCTACTTTATACTTTTCCACATATTTCTCCCCATATTCCCTTTTACTTCCCACTGAACTCACCAAGAATCATAGGGCATATCAGTTTAATCTCTAAGGTCTAACCTAGTTCTTTATACAAGTTGTCTACCATTTCCTCCTCAGCAACCTATGTGGGTGCCCACACTGTAATTATTTTCATGGAGTTCTTTTTGCAAATACTTATTGTTAGTGCTAGAATACATGACAATCCAATATTTCATGAAATAATGTTTTCTGTAGCCCCTGGCATATGAGATAGCCATCTCCGTCAAAGCCTTCTTTAAAAGGCGTCTCTAAGGAGTGCCTATAAGCCATCCTTATGTGTAAGTGGAGCAGTCTATAGAGTGCCAGATCTGGAGTCATGAAGACCTGAGTTTAAATCCCACCTCGCTTACTACCTATGTGATCCTAAGCATGCCACTTAATCTCTTCCAGCCTCAATTTCCTTATCTGTAAAATACCATTTTTACCTACCTAGCAGAGTTGTTGGCAAGGTCAAATGAGATAGTACCTATAAAATACTTTGCAAACCTTAAGTGTAAATGCTAACTATTATTAGCTACTCTTATCATTCTTCTTCCATTTAGTTATAACTTCTTTCTCTCTTTTGGTTATTAAGGGCAACAAGTTAAAAGAGGAAGAACCAGGTCATGACTGAGGTGATCTGCTCCCTAGCTCATCTTGTTTTAGTGACTTTCATTGTTTTACCATTTCCTCATTCACAACATAGAACTGTACACTGTGATCCCTCTCTCCTTAACTTAGGATGTCTTTCCAGCCACTTGCCCTCTTTACATTATGTGGCACATAGCCCAGGTACTAAACTACCTCTCTTTCTGTGGAAGGCATTTTCCTGTATGACCAATACAGATAATCTAGCCTTGAAATTTACCAATCTTCTTTGGTAGTACTACTCAGGCGTGTGAATCAGGAATACTGGAATCTGGGAGTTCATAGTGATTCAAGATTAGTCATTGGGATAAATACCACTGAGGATAGCATAACACAATTGGGCAGGTGCTCACTTTGGAGTCAGAGGGCCCCGGGTTCAAGTCCTGATTCTGTGACTAACTGCCTTTGTAACCTCGGACAAGCCATCTCTTTGACCTGTTTCCTCAACTATAAAACCGAGCTTCTGGACTAGCTAACATCTGAGGCTTCCTTCCAACTATTTTTCTCTAATCCTCTTACTATTTGCAGTGATTGGGCACCCTCCAATAAGAATATCTAACAGGGTGCTGGTGTCGATGGTGGAATAGAAAGGTCTCTTTTGTGGAATTTTTTGAATATCCTATAGAATTCACACTTTTGCTCTTGGTTACCACAATTAATAATCGGGAGTCATAAATCTATCTTAGTCTTCAACTAAGCCATGCAATGACAGAAAATTGTGTTACCAGCAGAGGTGAAAGAATTCAGAAACATACAGCCCAGAGTAGAACATTCCATATTCCAAACTCAGTGCACTTTTTAGCTTAATTTCCCAAGTATTCAAATCTACTTTCCTGTACTTCTCACATTTTAATTTGCCCATATTGCAAATTCATTCTGTTTTCAGCATTCCCCCCACCTTTAGTACTTGGGTTCATTTGCCTTAGTATATTCACTTTTAATACATTTCTGCTTAAAGCTGAGTTTGGAAAGGGTCTGTGCAGTACATATGCCTGGGCAGAATCTTTTTTGATGTTTCTGGGTAATTGGAGTCTTCCTGTGAGAACTCTGGCAATAGCTTTTCATTGTAGAGAAAACAATGTCTTTGAGTGTAGTCAGCTGTCTGTCTGTTGCTTGGTGGGAGGAAAGAAGATGTTAGAAAAGATAGCAAAAAGTTACCCTCAAACCTGCTGTTACGGACCTGACAGCCGAACAGATGTTTTTTCTCGGTGGGAGATTGTTAACCTGTTACCAGCAACTCCGATCCTTCTTGAACCTGCTACAATATTAATGGAGGACAACAGACAGGGCAGACGAGTGTGTCCCAGGCCAAGGTAAGCCACTACTACCGCAGTTAATCGTTGTCCTTTACCGTTTAGAATTCTCTTTTTTTTGTTTTAGTCATTGGTACTTTGAAATAAAAAAGGAGGTATTTTCCTCCATTCTGTGGCTTTCCTAAAACCCTGTGTGATTTTGATTCTGAAAGCTGAAAGACAAACCCATCAATTCAATTCAAAAGTATTAATTGAACGTATTTAAAGGTTGATGACAAAGGCCTTCATAAAAAGATATGGGGATTATTATGGTAGAGAAAGCTCTGAGGATGAAGTCAGAAACCTGTTTGGATCCTTTCTCTTCTAGTTACAACCTTACTAGCCTTGTAAAAGTCATTTAGCCATTCTTTCTGGGCATTTTTTCTTTTGTAAAATGAAGCAGTTGGGGAACGATCTTTTCTAAAGTCCTTTCTAGCTCTAATACTATAATATTAAATTGAGTTGAAGCATTGTTCTTCCTCCCCCTTCCCTCCCATATCCATATCTAGTCAGTTTCCCTGTCTTCTCAGTTTTTCTTCAAAAGCATCTTTTTTTCTGTCCTCTTCCTCCATTCACACAGACACTACCATTTGTTAAGATTCACATCATCTCTTCCCTGGACTAATACGATAGTTTCCTAACTTGCCTCTCTCCCTTTAAATACCTTCTTCTCTTACCTCTCTCATCCCCTAAAGAATTGGTTTTTCATATCACTCTTCTCCTCTTGCTCAATAATAATAATATCAGTAAGAAAATAGATAGCTGTTTACATTTACTAAGCATTTACTATTTGCCAGGCACTTTGCTAAACTCTGAATGCAAAGAAAGGTAAAAGGCAATCTTTGCTCTCAAGGAGCTCACAATAGAGAGGTGCTATGCAAACTACGAATAAATGAACAACAGGGAAAAGGCTCTAGTATTATGTGATACCAGGAAAGGCTATCTATATAAGGTAGGATTTTTGCTGGGATTTGAAGGAAGCCAGAGTTGCCAAGAGAAAGAGATTAGGAAGGAAAGGATTCCAGGCATAGGGGACAGCCAATAAAAATACGGGCATTAGTGTGGTAGATGGCAAGTGGGAGATGAAGACAGATATGCAGGAAATAAATATTGAATATTTAGTACATGCCAGGTACTATACTGAGGACACAAAACAAGAAAACAAAATAATCCTTATTCTTAAGGAGTATTCATTTTAATGGGAGAAGGCCAGGAGGCTTGACAGCTGAATGGTACAGTGGACAAAATGCTCTGCTTGGATTCAGCGACAATCATTTCTGGAGTTCAAATCTGGTGTCAGACACTTACTAGCTGTGTGACCCTGGGTAAGTTAATTAACACTGTTTGCCTCAGTTTCCTAATCTGTAAAATAGTCCAGAGAAGGAAATGGCAAACCACTCCATTATTTTTGCCAAGAAAACCCCACATGGAGTCATGAAGAGGCAGACAAGACTGAGCAACAGGAGGAGGTAGAGATATGGTGGGGTACCTGTGTGGGGAAGAGAAGATATGATTGTTGTGGAGGTAGTGAATACCTGAGAGTGAGGCAGAAGGGAGTGAGTAGCATGGCAGGGCCTTGTGATGATATGTCAGTTCCCTGTAAGGGGATGGATTTACCAATCATTGAATAGGCTTCCGTACATAGCATAACAACCACAAAAAAACAACAACAGGTAGCATTAATGTGGGACTTTGAAATTGTCAACATATTAGGAGGCACCTTGTTTTCCAGAGCTAAGGCCCAGCAAGCAAGCTGTGCCCTGAACTTGACGTAACAACAATCCTTTGCGTTTACCTTCTGGATGATCTCAGCCACAGCAAAATCCCAGAATTGTTTCATAGAATTATTTTAATTCTATGAAGTAATTCATGAATTCATAGCTCAAGTGTTCCCTGAGCTTGGACAAGCACCTGCTATATACATGTTGGGGTCATGAAGCCCTGTTAATCAATCAAACTTGTCTCATTGTTGGAGTCCTAACAGAGCTGCCCCCACCCCGATATTCTAACTCCATTATAGCCCACTGTACTTAACCTAGCACCCCCACCAATGTCCTATCTTATGTCTCACTGCTCACTAGAACAACAGGTGTGTCCCTGAACTTAGTTCCCACAGAAACAACAGGCATGTCTATTTGATGAGAATGCTGTCACTGTCTCTACCCACACACTGCCCCCAGACCCTGTCCCGCTGAAACCAGCGTGCAATCACAATCACACATCCATCTAGTCCAAGACAGGACCACAATACATAAATCTCTATGTTGACCAGACAGGACCACAATTACTAGCCAGTTGGAGGGCAGCATGTCCAGAAAGCTTGACCACCAAACTCTAGAAGGGACCCATCCTATGATAGTGCCTGTGCAGTTCCACTGAAGCTAGGACCCCTCCTCCATTACCTAAGCTCTTAACAAACTCCTCCTGCCCTTTTAATATTAATCATATTCCTGTATTCTATGTAAATTTTGATTGTGTAATCAGCATCTTACCCCATACAAATCCATCTTGCTTTCTCTGATGTTACTAGTTCCTCTCGGAATTTAGCCTGCTTCATGAGAGGCGTTAATCTCACTAAATGCCTGTACTTGGATTAGAGATGGTCTGACTGAATTATTTGAGATGGTTCCACCACAACACATCATGAAACTGCAGCAGTTTTGGGCCCTAGGTGGGCAGACACTAAGCTTCAACATCGTTTCTGTGACCCTTCACTGTCAGGGGCACACCTCACTGAGCAGCCCTTGGTATAAGTATTGAGACTTGGCCACACTAAAGAAAGTCCTCCCACTAGGGACGTGGGCCCGGCACATGGGTCTAATCTTCCTCCTTCCTTGAAAGCTGTTTCCCTCACTTTGAAATTGAACTTCTGTTTGATTCCTGACTCTCCTGTCTCTAGCCTGCTCTGTTCAGCTCTGGCCACCCACAGGTTAGAGAAAGGTTCTGTCTAGTTGACAATGTTTTCAAAACCCTTTATATAGGCTGTCTCTTTTCATTTTCACAACACTGTGAGGTAGGTGCTATTATCTTTGTTTTACAGAAACTGAGACTTGAGGGAGTAGAGGTTGTCTCAGTTTCCTGGGGTCACACCTATATCTAGGTCTCTGATACAGGTTCCAAACTCTTAGGAAAAAGGCTTTGACATTTAAAGGCCTTCTCAATTTGGCCCTATTCTATCTTTCCCAACTGATTTCACATTATAATCTCCCCACCCCCCATGTAATCCATGTCCCAACTAAAGTGACTTTCTTGTTATTTCCCAAACAAAACATTCTGTCTCTGTGTATCTTTGAACAACCTGTCCTCCCATTCCTGGAAAACTTTGCACACCTACAACTCAAGTACCATAACCTCTGATTACCCCACTAATCAGTACCTCCCTATTCACTTTGTAGTTACCTTGTATCTATTTTGTACTTGCTGTCTTTGTGCATGCTGATTTCTCCCATCAAAACAAGCTCCCAAAATATAAACCTCCCTGTTTCAGTTTTGTCTTTGTGCTGCCAGAACCTTGCGTAGTGTATGGCAGAGTGGAGCTTAATAAATGTTTATTGAATGAATGAATGAGGAATTGTAGACGTTTTTACAGTAGAGAAGTAGCATATACCACATCTCCCCATACTTTCTTACACTCTCCTGGTCTCTACATCCAGCGCATTCCTTGAAACCACCTTGATGGGATAGGAATCACCATCTCCATTCCTTGTGGTGAAATGGAAGACCCTCAGGCCTTGTCATTTCCTTCGCTACTTCCTCCTGAGGTTCTCCATATCTAAATAGTTCTCCTGCTTCTATGACCTTAAGAATCTCCACAATCTTATCTGACTTACTAGCCCTTGCCTTCTATACCTCTGTATAGCACCCTTGGAGATTTCAGGTCTTTTTCTTCTCCAAGACAAAGAACTTCCTATTATGTATTATCCCACAATAGGGTGAGAGCTCCTGGATAAAAAGGAATGTCTTGATTTTTTTTAAAAAATTTGTATCCCCAGCACTTAGCACACTATTTAATAAATGTCTTTCATTCAATAATTCATTTTTCCTTGTTTATTCATAGCTAACAAAATACTAAATGTGTCTATTTATGAATAATATGTGCTATTTAAATTACATTTCTCATTCCACAATACTTAGCAGATGCTTATGGATGTCCATATTAGTAGGAAATGCTTTCCTACTCATTTTGATAGAAGTTTTAGGAATAGATTTAGAATTGAAGAGAAATAAGTCATTTCCTTCACACAACTTTATCTACCAAGGTGATAATCAAGACTCATACTTGTTAGTAAACAAACAAATAAGTGAACAAAAAATACTTTTCATCTAGCTAGAAGGCAGGTATGAATTTGACCATTGGCACCATTTCTTTCTCAGGCCAATGGCCGTATCTAATTTGCGAAAAAGTCCACTGTTAAGTGATTCGCCAAAGCCTTTGGCCTCATTCTTAGTGGTGTCTGATGAGGTGTTATACTTGTGATTTTGTGGGACCAGGGAACAACATTGCTAGATTTAACACTTAGCTCAGTCCATCTGAATATCTTCATCCTTTTTGAAATCGTATCAGTCTTGGGTTTTATTTAACAATAAAAATAATGTACTTGAATATCTTACACTTTCCTGAAAAAAAGAGCTTTCTGATTATTTAAAGAATAGCTACCAATGGTTGACTGATAAGGATATTTTATTTATATTGAATACAAAAATCAATGCCAAGCACCATAAATTAAGACATAGCCAATATGTTAGAAGTGAAAGCAAGAGTTTTGCTGTATTTAAGAAGGTATAATACTTCTATAAAATGCTAATTTTCATGCTCGTAGGAAAGATCAAACCTTTTTTCCCCTTTTCAATGAATTCATAGCTTTTTAAAGGAAAAGGTATGCAGGATATCTGTACTTACAATATCAAGTTACAAAGCAATATGAATGAATAATTGTAAAAAAATCCTTAAGCATTTACCATGTGCCAGGAACTATGCTAAGTACTAGTAATATAAGAACGAAAGAGACAGTCCTTGACAACAAAGAATAAGGAGAACTATAAAGAGAGTGTCCAAATAAGGATGAAGTCCCAGACATGATGAATAAAGCCATAAGGCAATGATGTAGCATTTCTAGAAGTCATGGTACCCTTGATTTGAGTGCTGTTCCCAGAGTAGAATCTGTAAAACAAGATTGTGTGTCAAGTTGGCAGGAAGATGGCAACGCATGGTGGCTGCAGCCATTTAGATGGACTGAGCTGTTGCTAATCAACATGGCCAATCAACAACATTGTGTTAGAGGTCCAATTAAAAAAAAGTAAAGTGACAAGAGTTGCATGCATTGGCATGGCAGAAAAACAACATGAACATGTAGCTAAAGCAACAATTAGCATGGACATAGCTCAAGAGCCCCTAGTCCTTTTGGGAGGGTATTGCAGCAAACTCTGACTTTTCTTTCACACCTGTCACCTTATCTAGTTATGTGATTTTTAAATAAAGTTGAATTGTTCCTGGTCTTCTTATATAATGCCTTTTCAATAATACCTTGATAAGATTGACAATCAACGTAGAACAACTTTTGTTGAAAAATGCCATGCAACAGGGAGACTTTTCATTTAAGTATTTTATAATAGCATGGCTAGATTGTGTTGGCACAGTTAGAAATAATCAGAACACTAAATTCTTAAGAAAATGTTCAACCTTTGCCCCTAGAATGTTATTTGGAGGACTCCAGACTACCCTAGCTAATAGCAGCTTGGTCTGCCTTTCTCCACATACTTCTATTTTTGCTCTTAGCTTATTAAACAATAGAAGAAAAGAAAAGAGTTTGTTCTTGTGCTTGTTTTTCTTCTTGTTCTTATACTTGCATTGTATGCCTCTGTCAACAATAGAAAAAAAGTGTAAGACAGAGGAGGTAGAGAAGGTGAAGGAGGAGCAAGAGGAGAGCAGGAAAGGAGTAGGAGAAGGAAGAGGAAGATGAATCTTGTTCTCTCTTTTGCATTGTTGATAGAGTGGTGCAATCCAAGTAGAAGAGAGCATTTGTTTTATCACTCTACTGGAGAGTATGGTAGCAGAGAAAAGAGCCACATGTTTTAACGTGCAGAGAGAATGGGATGGCCAGCACTTGCTCCCTGCTGCTTCCATCTACCATTTTCAGTCTCAACTCATTTTCTCCAGTGGGGCTGTGGTAGCATGTGACCTTTTCTTTAATTATCATTTTCTCTTTCCAATCCCTTCTTCTCTCACAAAGGAGCTAGAGATTTAATCAGCCACATCATGTTACAACAATTAGCTTATTATCAGCTTAGGAACAATATAATGGCTTTCAAGTCCACAGGTCTGTGATTCTTAATAGAATCTATATAAGATGGAAATCTGATATTATTTATTAAAATCATTTGTGTATTAATCAACTTGTTAATAAAATTATAACACTTCAGAGACCCCAATTTGGATAACTGCTATGTTCAGTAGAGGTTTAGCACTTTGCCCTAATTCAAATTTTGCATATTTCCAACTTTCTCATAGATTCCTGAATTCCTCTTTTATCATGATGGACTAAGTGTACAGAAATGCAATACAAACCCTTATGAATGACCATAGGTTTTTATATGAAACGAAGCTGGGTAAAGGAAGCAGTTCAAATAAAAAGTAACAAATGCATATAAAATAGCTTTTATTTTTACTAGACAGGCACTGGGAAGTAACGTTGGGGAAAGAATAATCCTTTCAGAACTTCATTCAGTCCTAGTAGAGGTAGTTTCCAAATGCCTAGAAAGGCATGATGTGCCACTATTATATCTGCCCTCTCTGCCCAGATTACCTATCCTCTCTTTCTTTTTGACCAGCCATTGTCCAACAATTGCCAGTTTAGCTCATAAAGTTACTGGTTGGGATGAGGACTAACTTCTCCCACTGCCACTACTGTTTACTTTATGTAGTCCCAATACCTTCCTTTTGGTGGGGCTGAGTATACTGCCTCTGTAAAAACCAGTAATGTTCAGATCACACAGTCTCGTCTCTTACATTTTAGTCTGTTCTCTTGCAGACTCAGTAAAACTCATGTTCATCTCTAAATTTAAAGATCGTGATAAAAAAAATTCTCTTGTTCTTGTGCACATCTATCCAAAATAATGAGTCCACCTTGTCTTGGATCCTAGGGTCAACAATAGATTAGCCAGGTTAGAAAGCCTCTATATCTTTCCCAAGATACAAGACACTGCTCCCGAGGCCTATGACTGACTAGTTATGAACCCAACATTACTACAACCTTACTATAGACTGTATTTGTGGGAAATAGATTTTATACATAAAACCACATGTTTCATTGAACACACTTTATGTGTCAACTGATGCTTCTCCTAGTATAAGCTTATAGTAATACATAGAATGAAATATTTTTTACTTACCTTTTAAAAAAATTTTATAATACATTTTCTTATCATAACAGAAGGTAGTTTGTAATAAAAATTAGCCTAACAACTCTTTTTTTGTGTATGCCTGTATACATATATTCGTATACACATGTAATCTATATTTACATATACATATATAGACACAAACACATATACACATATATACATATACCTACATATGCATATATGTGTAGCATGGGTGTCCAGAGAGTTCTAGCACCTCTGTTATAGGTGCTTGGCTGCTTATTTCCCTTTGGTATATAACCAGTCACCCAGCTGTCACCTGTGGTTCTGTGAAGCTACAGCACAAACAGTGGCCACTCCCTGGTAAAACTTTCTCAGCAGATGGGCTAAGCCAGGTGGAGGGTAACAGAGAAGCCTCAAAACTGTTGGTAAGTTAGGGGGAATGTATCTACTCCAAATATGGGGAAAGTTCCAGCAGAATGGGTGGATAAGAACAATTTGTTCCAATGGCTATGAAAATGGCTGAAGTAGGAAAAGCAGGAGCTGCAAAGTGCAAGCTTGGTAAGACATCAAATATGCCAAGGTCATCCGCTAAATCCCAGGCCATCACGAGTTCTGACTTTTGTCTTGCTACTGGAATTTGATGAATCAAGAGAAGAGAGTGAGATCGACCTTAGTGCAACTCTCCCTCACTTAAATCCAATTCACATGCAAGTCAGAACATTTACCTGTGATGCCACTGGTCTTTGAAAATCAAGGGCAAACAACAACATATATTTGTGCTCATGTAATCACATATACACACATATTTTATATATATATATATATATATATATATATGTATATATATAATATTCATGCATATATTTCTCTCTCTCTCTCTCTCTCTCTCTCTCTCTCTCTCTCTCTCTCTGTCCTAAGTCAAAATAGTGACCACTTAAAGATATCAGGCTTCTTGATTCTAGCAGATATCTCTATACCATATGAAAAAAAAAATTCAATATAATCAAATTAGTTTTCACTATCTGTTATGGAAGTAGATAAATAATGTGTGTGTGTATCTACTGGCAGAAACAGAGAGGAATGATACAACGAGAAAACTGGTGGGCTTTAAATATTTGTAGCTTGGAAGGCCCTGGTTCTTTCTCCTTGAAAACCAATTTAATACATGTTTGTCTTTGTTTCATTTTTGTTATTAGAATTATTATATGTTTGTGATAAAGGAGTTCCTGAAAATGTGAAGATCTATATTATTTCCTTCACTGTAGAAAACAGGGAATAATGTGAGTACATATACTACCCTACTTTGAAATAAATACTTGACTTGTTTATATTTTTTATGAGCATTGTTTTATTTGATAGCTACCATGGGCAAAGAATGTATTTGCCAAGTGACCAGCCCACCAGTTTCTACTTGGCTAGGCTGCTATTCAGAAAGCAGACACAATCTGCTGCTGAGACAGTATTCCAAACCATTGAATAATGGTAGAACCTTCCTGAGCTTACATTCTATTTGCACTACCTTCAAAAATCCAGATTTACCTTCACGCCGTTATGATTCATTAGGGAAGGATTTGTTCATTAAATCTTAAAGGGAAAGTTGGTGGGTAGAATATGCCTTGAAATAAAAATATAAAACAACAGAAAGTATTGGATAAAGCCATTTAAAGAAGGCTTGGTTTGAGACCTAACTCCCACCCTTTTGTATCCTCTGGACTTCATCCTGCTCTCCAATAAATTCTAAGGGCAGCAGGATCTTGAAATGTCTTCACAGTCATACATACACACATGTGCATGCACAACATGCATATACACACAGACATGTATGTATGTATATGTATATATGTATATATATATACATATAGATAGGTATCACCCATATCAATTCCTTTTAGATAGATGTCAGTCCATATATTTATGAAAATAAATATATATTTTAATCACACACACAGACACGCACACACATACACGTATATGTACATAGTCTATATAATAGAATTTGATGTGGTAGAATTTATATAGAAAGAGGGGAGAGACAGACAGAAAGAAAGTTAAAAAAATTAATAAGCATGGTGGGGTCTTGAAGCCTCTACAGTCAGTCAATTGTGGCAGTGTGACAATGGGACAGCTAGGTGGTGCAGTGTCTAGAGTGCCAGGTCTGCAGTTTGAACTGATTTTCTTGAGTTCAAATGTGGCCTCAGACACTTGCTAGCAGCTGTGTGACCCTGGGCAAGTCACTTAACCCTGTTTGCCTCAGTTTTCTCATCTATAAAATGGGCTTGAAAAGGAAATGGCAAACCATACCAGTATCTTTGCAGAGAAAATCCCAAAAGGAGTCCTGAAGAGTTGGAAATGACTGAAAAATAACTAAACAGCAAACAATGTGGTCACTGTGAAATGTTGCTTTAAAAGACTTCCTGTTCCTTCTTCCGTCCTCATGAAGGTTACCTTTGATCGGTGTGTGTAGATTATTATGTTATATGTGTATATGTCTCCCTGTGTGCATATATGTATATATGTATGTATCTATATCCATATCTATATATCTTTTCTATCTATCTCTCTGTCTAAACTTAGATATGCATTTCTAGACAGATAGATAAAAATGTAGATATATAGATTGATAAAAGATTTGATATGGGAGAGTAAAATCTGGCCTTAAAGATTCCCCCTCAATAAGGTATCTCATATGTATAAATCATGATTATACAATATTCTTTGGAAGACTTAACAGAAATTAAGTTGTTTGATGACACTCTGATCATTAATTTCAGACAAGGCACAAAACAGGAAGACATATGCTCACCAAAGTTGTCTGCCATTGTCAAGAAGAATTCCCTAAAGAAAGTGAGGTCTTTTTTATGCTCTGCTTGAAAAAGATATTGTTCTGATCACACTAACTAAATTTTGCTTTTGTTAATTCAAAAGCACTTATTTTCTCTCCCTTTCCCTTCTCTCCCTAATGAAAAAGAAGAAAAAAACCTTTTGACAAATTTGCATAACCAAGCAAAACAAATTCTCACATTGGTAATATTAAAAAATATATGTATCATTCTGTATATTGAATCAATTATCTAGAACATTTGGAATCTTGCTACATGAAATGTAAAACAATTCAAAAATCATTTTAAAATTGGAAAAGTAGATGAAGTAACCTTTTCTTCAGATTATGATATGCAACTAGAGCTTGTCCTTCAGTATGACTGTCTCTGACTGACATTACAAATGGATAATAAGCTAAGCCCCAAAAATAAAAGGTGGAAAACTAATTGAATTGCCTTTGGAAAATTCTGAAGGATTTTTAATGATGATTTTTCCCTTCAGAAACAAAAGCCAGTCTTTTAAAAATTGCTGTTATATAAAAATGTTGTTATATGGTTCTGGGTTACTGAGTTCTGGGTTACTGAGCACTAGAGATCCTGAAGAATTTAAAATGGATATTATTCATAATGCAGTTGCAAGGTAAATGTGTGGTGGGTTTGGGTAGGCTGTAATACATTACCAAAAAGAAAATATTAAAGAGAATTGGAATAAAATATGTCATCGGAGAAATGTATAAGTGAACAATATGAGACTGATAATGTGGAAGAAATAAGCGATAACTGAGGGATGGCCCATAAACTCAATTGGTAACTTTGCAATGTCAAGACAAAGTGAGGAAGCAAGCCTCCTCCCAGCATATTAGGTTAAAGGATTGTAGGGAGCTAGGTGATGAAGTGCAGAGTTATCAATCATATGGATGGCAGGCTACATGTGTCCCACAATGCTCTCAAGTATAGCCTAAACCAAATTAAAATGGAGTTCTTATCTGATTTTAATGTGTTAATGCATTAACAACAAAAAGACACATAAAAACATGTGCCATTTTCTAAGTGAATATACAGTCTGTAGAGATCCTTATGTATGGTTTAATGACCCTTCCCCTCCCCACCCTTGTTTCTGTTTGGGTTTGATAGCCCTGGTGAAGTAGATAGAGTACTGAACCTGGAGTCAGGAAGAATTTAAATTCTACTGCTGACTCTTACTAGCTACGGAAACCAGGGCAAAACACTTAACTTCTTCCAGATTAAGTTTCCTCATCTGGAAAATGCGGATAATAATAACATTTACCTTTGAGGCTTGTTGGGATAAAATGAGATAATATTATTTATCTATTTATTTATTTTATTTATTTCTGTCCTCTTCCTCCATTCACACAGACACTACCATTTGTTAAGATTCACATCATCTCTTCCCTGGACTAATACGATAGTTTCCTAACTTGCCTCTCTCCCTTTAAATACCTTCTTCTCTTACCTCTCTCATCCCCTAAAGAATTGGTACATTGCAAATGGTAAAGTGACATACAAGTGCTGTTATGGTTATTATTAAGAATAAAGGTACTTTAGGAGAGAGGAAATAGGAAACAGAGAAGAGATATCACCTGGGTCCTCAAAAATATAGTGCAAAAGAAACAAAGCTGAACTGAAGCTTAGGAGCTGTTGTGTTGGTAAGCAAAATGGGCCCTTAACACTTAGTTCACCAAGTGCCCTTGAAGAGTTTGGCTTTTGTTCCCTTTGAGTAATTCAGTGTATTTCATTGAGCCTTACTAGGTGCTGAGCCCCAGGCCCAAACCCCTATTAGGTGTAAAACCTATGTGGGTGTGGATTGGTAACTAAGGTGGGGCCCAAGGTGGGGCTAACTCAGGGGAGGGCCTAGTTTTACACATGAGTTTGAGTGATAGGTTTGGGACATCAGAGGCTCCTAGACCATGTGGGTTTAAGTCTCCGCTTTGTGACTCACCCCTGACCCTGAAAAAGATATAAAACCAGGGGTTGGCTTTCCCTTCTTTGGAGCTCTTACCCACAGCAGTGGTGGCGCACATGACTCTGGGCCAGCCCTTCTTCTGAGTTCCCGGGCTGAACCTAGATATTGGTAACTACGAATCTGTATTTGGTCTGTCTGTTGATTATAATTTGTTTGTAATTTACTCTGAAGTTCAGTGTGCTGGTCTCTTCCCCCGAACTAAGTGTATGATATTTGTATGCTGAATTAAAGTAAGCTTGTCAACCCCTTAAACGTTGCTTTCCTTACTAAAGCAGATCAAAAGAACCTGTGCTTTTGCAGCATGCTGGCAATTTTCTGGGTGCTGCTGTTGGTGGATCTTGCACCCCCACAGAAGCTGCTACCTGGATTGTTGAAACAGATGTGTGGTCAGTAATTTATAATTCTATGACCCTGGATAAGTCATTCCATTTTTCTGGGTCTCTGCTTTTTCATCTCCAAAATAGTGGGATACAAAAGTTATCTCTAAGGTTTCTTCTAACTTCCTATGCTGCATTGGGAAGATCCCTAAATTTGGAGTCATAGGGCTTCCTGCTTGAGATTGTGCCAGTAATCGGTCTCTCTGGGAATGATCTGTCAAATGAGGGGTCTGGAGCAGGTGACCTCTAAGGTTTCTTCCAGCTTTAGAGCTATGATCCTATGATCTCACCAATGACCTTCTAAATCACATGGTACAATCAGAATTTGCAATCAGCCTAACTGGATTTAAATTCAAGTTCTGTCCCTTATGTCTATGGTATCAGGGTCAGGTAATTTGGAGTCTTCAAATTCCTCATCTATAAAATGGAAAGCTGTGGGCTAGTTACCATGGAAGATCTCTTATAGCAAGCAAAGAGAAAACAAACATTTACTAAGCACCTACTCACTGCCAGGTACTGTGCTAAGGATTCTATGATTACATGTGATCAAGAACCAGAGGTGGCTGTTCCTCTCCTTTTGTATTAAGGTTGCCTCTGCTTTTGACTGAAAAATTAGTAATATCATTTTCACACATGGAGGCTAATATACTTAGATTATGCCCAGAAATATCTTAATAACTTTAAATTCAACTTTTCAATTTTACTGATAGGGAAATAATAAAGTAAAGTAGTGGTTGATCTGCAAATCTTTATCAACTTGGCATATGCTTATAGTAAGGAATAATAACTCCTCCTGTGGACTCCACAGTTCACATATGAATTAGACTGTCATGAAGACCAATTAAAATGGAAACAAGAATGGGAAGGCATATTTCATTCTCTTGAGGTTCTTCTTCTGACTCTCATTAAGCCTTCCAGTGATATCATTAGATTGTAAGCTTCTCGAGGACCAGGACTGCCTCTTTTTGTATCCTTAGCACTTAGCACAGTATCTGGAAAAGACTTGGTACTTAATAAATTTTTTTGACTAATGCTTTCCATTTTCAGTTTCCAACTAGGAAGTGTCTTGAATAAATGGGAGAAATGGGCTCAGTGTGATCCAAATAGCACTTCAAAATCCAGCCATTAAGGTAATTCAAATGTTCAAATACTAAGCAGATTACTAGCATTGAAAACAGTGGTTAGATTTTGAGGTCAGTGTTCATTACTGTATCAAATCTCTATGGTAATATGCCACTAGAGAGACTCTGACAGTTATTCCTACATCCTTTGGATCTTTCTTTTTGTTTGACAAATCTATAATTAGATTTTATTAGATCGCTTAATAGACTCTTTTCTCTCTTTGATTTAAGCTAGCTCTACAATAAGAGAAATCCTAAAAATGAATTCCTTCAAACAAAAGACATCCTTCATTTATTTTTTTCTTCTCCTATATGGACTGTTAGGCTGATAGCTAGAGATAGGGATAATATATGGACATCCACGGTATTCTACCAATATCCCCAGATTGTTGAGATATTTTGAGCACTGCTTCTAGTGGCATAGGGTGCGCATATTATGGACAATTTAGGGGAGAATAAAAGAAAATGGTTGCAAAGGATGAGAAGATGTTGATGGTTTGTGATACAGATAATTGAATTGTGAATAGAAATTCTGGGACTGGAGTAAGAATTATCTTGGTTTGAATTCTACCTCAGATGCTTAGTAGCTCTGTGACTATGGGAAAGTGACATAACCTTTAAGGCCTCTTTTTGCTCTGACACTATGAAACACTGGGAGCCTCTTCATCTGTAAAATGGGGCTAATGATGTAACCTACCTTATGGGGTTATTGAGAGAATTTGAATTGCACAGCTTATAAATGTCTGAGGAGGAATTTGAACACAAGCCCTCTTGAATTCAAGTCCAGTGCCCTATAAACTTAACCATGTTGCTTCTCATATGTCATATGCCTCTAATTCATTTTATAGCATCACCCTGAAGGCTGCTTACCAGGTATTTCTTTTTTTGGCCAAAGCAACTGATGAAGACCATCCATCATGCCATAGAAAGGGCCATAAAATCTTTGGATCTTCCTCAATCAAGTCAGATCAATGAGCATTTGTTAAGTACTTATTGCGGACTAGGCACTGTGCTAAGTGCAGAGGATATAAAGAAAAGGGTGGGGGGAAATCCCTGCTTTCAAAGAGTTGATACTTTGATGGGGAAACAACATAAGAACAACTCAATGCAAGCAAAACATGTAGGATGAATTTGAAATGATATGGGATATGGGAAAGCACTAGCAGGAAGGGGGGGATCAGGAAAGGCTTCTAGCAATAGGTGAGACTTAAGTTGAGACTTGGAAAAAACCAAGAAACAGAGATAAAGTATAGAAAACTCCAGGCATGTGAGACAGACAAGGGAAGCGCCCAGTGTCAGGAAATGGTTACAAGAAATAGCAAAGATGCCAGTGTCACTGAATCAGAGGGTATGCGGAGGGGAGTAAGGTAGACTGGGAAGGTAGGAAGTGGCCAGGTTATGAAGGGTCTTAAAAGAAAAGCCCAAGTGTGTATTGATGACCCCTGTAAAGATGAAAGGTCTCCCTCTACTCCCTTACTTCAGTGTATTAAATGGAGAAGGGGAGGGTGACATATCAGATCTACTCTTTAGAAAGGTCAGTTTGAAAGCTGAATGGAGAACAGACTAGAGTCAGGAGAGTCCTGAGGCAGGAAGACTAACCAGAAGTCTATTGCAATAGTTCAGATGTGAGGTGATGAAGTCTTGTACTAGAGTAAGTGGCATTGTCAGTGGAAAGAAGGATCACTGAGGGCAATGCCCATAATAATTGAATCTTAGATCAATAAAATAAGATTATATTCAATGTCATGATTTTTCCTATATTTTTCTCAGGTTCATCTCTCATAGCTCTTGAGCATAAATATGCATGTATATATGTGTGTGCATATACATATACACATCCCTACATACATAAGTGTATACACATATAAACTTAAATAGTTATGTACAATATATGTATGTGTGTGTGCCTGTGTATATATGTATAAACTTAGGTCCCATTTGCAAATAAAAGATGCCCTACAAAATGCAGATTTACCAAATGCCAGATGAACACTGAATAGATAAAATCACTTATTTTGAAAGCAAACATCCTTGATTTTAAATAGCATGATTGAAAGTAGTTTAACCTTTGATGGAAAACTCATCTTCTAGATGAGAATTTCTTAGAAAAAAATAATAATCTCTTCAACAAACTAAGTCTCATGAGAGGCATTTTTTTAAGAGACTTGGCAGCAGCAGTGGAAGTTAAAATTCTAAACCCTCAAGCAAAACTTTCAGAAATGGGACACACACTCTGTTAATTGAAAAATCTCCAGTGGAGAAGGACTTTCCTTGGTGACTCCCTCCACAACCCAGGCATTGCCTGAATGGGGTTGGCACTTATATGCTGACAACTTCCTCTTTCCTTCATTAATCCTGGCTCCTCTCCTTGGATTCTCTGTACAGCTTGGATTCAGTTCACGAAGCCACTGTGCATGCTTTTTTATAAACCTGGACTCACAGACCTGAAGCAGGGAGGTGGAACAATGGATAGAGTGCTGAATATGGAGTTTGTAAGACCTGATTTCAATCTGGCCTCAGAAATTTACTAGCTGTAGGACACTGGCAAGTCACTTAACTGCTGTCTGCCTCGGTTTCTTCAACTATAAAATAGGGATCATGAAAGTGCTTATTTCCTAGAATTGTTGTTCGGATAAAATGAGCAAATATTTGTAATTACAATATTTGTAACATTTATAAATCACTTGCAGTACCACATAAATAGTAGCTATTAATAACAATACTGATATTATTAGTAGTAGTTGGAAAGCCTTGACAAAGCTCAACATCACAAGGAGGTAATGGAGCAGTTAAGAATACAAAGTTAAAATATTTCAAAATATTCAATTATATTTGATCAGAATAAAACCATTACCCTAGAATATTGAGGTCAGGGAGAGTTTTGAAGAACTTGCTAAACTGCAGTGGGCAAGTGGTTATTTCATTTTCTATTCCAGTTTTAAATTAGTTTTCCCAAAAGAGGCAAGAATAAATCCTGGAAATAACAGTCGCACATCTTAATGTTCTTCATTAAATCCAGTGTTTGATTTTTCTTTTTCAAAAACACAGGCCAACATCGATTTCAATATTTGAACCAAAAATGCATTTAAAAGCTTTGGGGCTATTTGTAACAAACACCCTTCCCCTATTTATGTCACTGTACCATGTTGGATGGAAGGCTACCTAATTGTGTGTATTCCATTAGTTCCTTTAATTCTGTTTGCAATAGTGAAGGCTAGCAGTAAAAATCTAAAAGCTGCTTTGATCTGCAGTTATTAGCTAGAGGGTACTCCAAACTTGGATTTAAAGCTATGTATTGTATAAAGCTACTGTCCAATGAAAAATCCTCAATTACCTTAAGAGCTTGCTTTCACCATGCTTTTACATTTAAAGGCCTTTCTCCTTTTTCAGAATTTCAGCTTCCATAATACTGAGGGGGCTTTAAGCAATTATTTATGATGGCATTACCTCATACTAATTTTCTACTCAGCAAAGTTGCATCTACTTGGAGACCAAGAAGCATGATCCAGTTGAACTTAGACCTCTGCTTGTCTACTGTAATCAATAAAATACAACCCCCTGGGACCACATTTCTTCTTCTCCTTGGATTTGATATATCCTTTACCTAGGTCCTAGTAGAAATGAAAGTGAAAGCCAAACAGTTCTCTAACAATTCTGCATTTGGGTTACTGGATTTTATCTGCCGGCATCATGAAAAGTTATGAATTCCTTTTTTTTTCAAATTAAAGTATTTATTTTTAGTTTTCAGTATTTATTTGCACAAGATTTTGAGTTCCAAATTTTCTCCCCATTTTTCCCATCCTCCCACCCCAAGATGGAATGCATTCTGATTACCCCTTCGCCGCATCTGCCCTCCCTTCTATTATCCCCCCTATCCCCTTCTCCCTTATTTCCTTGTTGGGCAACATAGATTTCTATGCCCCATTGCCTGTATATCTTATTTCTCAGTTGCATGTAAAAACAATTTTTAATATTTGTTTTTAAAACTTTGAATTCCAGATTGTCTCCCCTCTTTCCTCCCCACCCACCCTCATTGAGAAGGCAAGTAATTCAATATAGGTTATACATGTGTAGTCATGCAAAACATTTCCATAATAGTCGTATTGTGAAAGACTAACTGTATTTCCCTCCATCCTAACCCACTCCCAATTTATTCTATTTTCTCCTTTGACCCTGTCCTTTTTCAAAAATTTTTGCTTCTGACTACTGCCGCCCCCAATCTGTCCTCCCTCCTATCAGCCCCCCTCCTATCCCCTTCTCCCCTACTTTCCTACAGGGTAAGATACCCAATTGAGTGTGTATGTTATTCCCTCCTTAAGCCAAACCAATGAGAGTAAGATTGACTTATTCCCTTTCACCTCTCCCCTCTTCCCCTCCATTTTAACAGCTCTTTCTTCCCTCTTTCATGTGAGCTAATTTACCCTATTCTATCTCTCCCTTTCTCCTTCTCCTAATATATTCCTCTTTAACCCCTTAATTTTATTTTTAGATATCATCCTTCACATTCAACTCACCTTGTGCCCTCTGTCTAAATATACATTATATATGCATATATGTGCATATATATTTATGCACATATACACATATACATACATAAACACACATACACACACACACGCATATATATATATTCCTTTCAACTACCCTAATACTGAGAAAGTTTTCCTGAGTTACAAATATCATCTATCTATGTAGGAATGAAACAGTTCAATTTTAAGAAGTCCCTTATGATTTCTCTTTCCTGTTTACCTTTTCATGCTTCTCTTGATTCTTGTATTTGTAAGTCAATTTTTCTAATCAGCTCTTTTCTTTTCATCAAGAATGTTTGAAACTTCTCTATTTCCATTGAATGTTCATTTTTCCCCTGAAATTCTACTCAGTTTTCCTAGGTAAGTGATTCTTGGTTTTAATCCTAGCTTCTTTGACCTCTGTAATATCACGTTCCAAGCCCTTCGATCCCATAATATAGAAGCTGCTAGATCTTGTATTATCATGATTGTGTTTCCATAATACTCGAATTGTTTCTTTCTGGCTGCTTGCAATATTTTCTCCTTGACCTGGGAACTCTGGAATTTGGCTACAATATTCTTAGGAGTCTTCTTTTGGGATCTTTTTGAAGAGGAAATTGATGCATTCTTTCCATTTCTATTTCACTTTCTGGTTCTAGAATATCAGGGCAGGTTTTCTTGATAATTTCTTGAAAGATGTTGTCTAGGCTCTTTTTTTTGATCATGGTTTTCAGGTAGTCCGATAGTTTTAAATTATCTCTCCTGGATCTATTTTCCAGGTCAGTGGTTTTTCCAATTTGATATTTCACATTGTCCTCTATTTTTTCATTCTTTCAGTTCTGTTTCATCATTTCTTGGTTTCTCATAAAGTCATTAGCTTCCATGTGCTCCATTCTAATTTTTAAGGAATTAATTTCTTCAGTGAGCTTTTGGATCTCCTTTTCCATTTGGCCAATTCTTTTTTTAAGGCATTCTTCTCCTCATTTGCCTTTTGGACCTCTTTTTCCATTTAGCCTAACACCTTTTTAAGGTGTAATTTTTTTCAGTATTTTTTGGGTCTCCTTTAGCAAGCTGTTGACTTGTTTTTCACTCTTTTCTTGCAGCACTTTCACTTCTGTTCCCAATTTTTCCTCTACTTCTCTTAATTGATTTTTAAATGCCTTTTTGAACTCTTCCATGGCCTGTGACCAATTCAAATTTTTCTTGGAGGCTTTGGATGTAGGAGCTTTGACTTTGTTGTCTTCTTCTGGTTGTATATTTTGATCTTCTTTGTCAAAGTAAGATTCTATAGTCTCATTTTTTTACACTGTTTGCTCTTTTTTCCCAGCCAATTACTTGACTTTTGGCCTTTTTGTCAAGGTAAGACTCTGCGTCCGGAGTATAGAGTGCTCTGTCCCAAGTTTCAAGGGTTTTGTGTGGCTGTTGCCAGAGATATTTGTAAGCAACCATAAATTTTCAGTTCTTCTAAGATGGTATGATTAAAGGAGAGGCATTTACTCCTCTCCTGGCCTGTGCTCTGGTCTGTGAGTGACCACAAGCACTCTTTTCTGCCTTGGCACCGTGAGGAGGATTCCCTCTTCACAGCTGCCACAAGCTTGGCCATGCCAATGCTCCTCCTCACCCCAGGACCACCACCCAGGACTGTGACTCAGATCCAAGCAGGTCAATGTAAGAGAATCCTGCCTCAGTGCCAGTAAAGAGATCCCTGAATTCCCCCTCTGATGAGTAGCTTTATCCCCCCACCATATGTGTGCTTGGAGCTCCAGAAGCTACTGCTGCTGTTGCCACTGCCACCACCTCAGCCGGCCCAGGGGTGAGTTCAGAACAGCACTCTTCTCTTACGCAGGTCCAACAGAGTTTCCCCACTGACCTTCTACTTTTTTTTGGCATTTGTGGATTGAGAAGTCTGAAAACTGCCACAGCTGCCAGTGATTAATTCAGTGCCCTGAGGCCTGCTCCAGCCAGTCTATAATGACATGGCCCACACTGGGCTGCTCTTGATCCCAGTTCCATGAAATAGACCCTTCATGTTGGCCTTCCATGTTGTCTTGGGATGGAGATTTGTTTCCCTCTGTCACTTTGTGGGTTCTGTAGTGCTAGATTTTGTTTAGAGTCATTTTTAAAGGTATTTGGAGGGGTTTTCGGGAGTGATCAAGGAAGTCCCTGCTTCTACCCTGCCATCTTGGCTCTACCCCTCAAAGTTATGAATTTCTTACTAAACACAAATACAAAATATACAAAGATGTTTCAAGAAATGTGATTAGTTTCAATAACTGAATGTTTCAACTTCATACTTTGCATAACACAGAAAAATATGGTGTAAGCAGTTTCATAGACTATTTCTATTACAGTGTCTTGTATCTCTATTACTGTGAAACTTTGAACCAGTCACAACACCTTTCTAGTACTCAGTTTGCTCATCTGGAAAATGAGGGAGCTGGACTAGATGACCTCTAAGGTTCTTTCTAGTGCCAAATATATGATCTCATGGTTCTATTATTCAGACAAAAAAAAATGACAAGCACCATGAATCAAGGGTGTTTTGACATATATCCCATATGTCCTGTTAAGGCTATCCCATTAATTATCTCAGTGGTACAAGGAGGTCTTAAATATAAAAACATGTTAAAATCCAAAAGTATCCTTCCATGCACTTGAAAATACTTGATGCTTGGGCACATTAGAAAACTTACAATGTGCCTAATATATATGTCCTTTATACCCTTTATTATCATTTGATGATGTGAGAACACGATGGGTAAAAAAAATTGAAATATTTTCAAGGGAATGAATAACTACTAATATTTTAATTCAGTTAAGGGTTTACTATATGTCAGGTATTTCTAGATGTTAGAGTTAAAGACAAAACCAAAATGTCTCTCTTATTCTCTCTCCACCTCCTTTTTTGATTTTTTTTCTCTCATATAGCTACATCTATAGGTAACATAAATACAGATAAAGATATATAGATATGAGACACATCATAGTGGAACAGATAAGGATCTGACCTAGGAGTCTAGAAGACCTGAATTCAGTACTGTCTGTAACACAAACTGGCTGTGTGACCTTTGGAAATCACTTAATCTCTCCATAACCCAAGTAATTCTCTATGACTACAACTTGGAGAACATTTGCTAGGCTGCATTGGGGTTTGGATTTTAGTTACTTCCAGTTACTTGTACCAAGGAAATCTCAGGTCTAGAGATATACATGTATACATATGTACTCATATATTATACTTATATTTTATACATGAATATATTATATATAAATATGCTATATAAAATGTACATTATCACTTACAAATTATACATTTATACACATTCTCCCCACACTCATACATGTATATGTATAAATGCATAAGTATATGCATATAAGCATATGGTCAGATATTTGTGTGCGTTTGTGGGTATGCACATGCTGTTTCAGGGAGCAAGAAAAATAACTGAGGGAAGAAGGTAAGGGGCCTGTAGAAGATGTCATTTGCCTTCACCTTGAATGGATCTAGGAAATTCCTTCAGTAGGAAAAAAAAAACACACAGCATAGAACAGGATTTCAAACCCAACCCCATTAATCAATGACCTTGGTAAATTACTTTAGCTCCCTCTAGGCCTCGGTTTTCTCATCTGTAAAAGAATGACAGGCAGCTAGGTGACTCCACAGTGCACAGAGTGCCAGGCCTGGAGTCTGGAAGACCCATCTTCAGGAGTTCAAATCTGGTCTCAGACATTTGCTAGTTGTGTGACCCTAGGCAAGTCACTCAACCCTGTTTGCCTCAGTTTCCTCATCTGTGAAATGAGTTGGAGAAGGAAATGGCAAATCATTCCAGTATCTTTGCCAAGAAAACCCCAAACAAAGTCACGAAGAGTAGGACAAAAAAGAAAATACTGGGCTAGACTCAGGGTTGGGGAATGTGTGGCCTGGAGGCCACATGTAGCCTTCTCAGTCTTCAAGTGCAGCCCTTTGACTGAATCCAAACTTCATAGAACAAATCCCCTTAATAAGAGGATTTGTTCTATAAAACTTGAACTCAGTCAAAAGGCTGCACCAGAGGACCTAAAAGGCCGCATGTGCAGGTTCCCCACCCCTGTATGATATCTAAGGTTCCACCCAGCTCTAAATCTAAAATTCTATTTAATAATGATATGACCTTGAGGAAAAATCACTTCAACTCTCTGACTTAGTTTCCTCATCTGGGGTGTGTAGGTGGCTGCTCTGGAAAATACAAAGAGTAAGATATAATCTGAAGAATTTTACTTAGTTATGCAGATTAATGACAGGTAGACCAACAATTACTCTAACATGGGTATAACATGAAGGTGAAAAAAATGGTGGCAAAAAGGGGTTTTCAGAGCTCAAAAAAGGAAAAAAAATCACACATACTAGTATATGGAATGAGGGAGGGAGAAGTGGGGAGAAGGGTGTGTTAGGGAAGGAGTCATGTGGAAGTAGAAGCTGGGCTCAAAGGATTGGTAGGAATTATATAGGAGAAACTAGGGAGAAGGACATTCCCAACAGGGAAGAAGTAGGTGCATTCAGTACAGGCAACTCATTTCTACAATAATCTATTCCTAGAATTTTTTTTTTCTATGATAGTCCAAATTTCAATTAAAGAAAGCAGACTTTTAATGAAGCTTTGTGAAAAGAATATTCTTTGCCAGACAATGTGTTCCAGTTTCAGGTTCAGAAAATATGACCCCTCTATCTACCTCCTGAAACCTTAATAAAACTCGGCTGTATTCTATGCAATAAATGTGGTCCTGAAAAATCCCTTGTAAAGACGCTTTTTAAATAGAATTACATTTTAAATGTACCAGGGGAACTTGCTATTTAAAGGACTCTTATTATGACCCATTTTAGAAGGTATAGAATCTTTCTGTAAAACCTCCAATTTATCTTTTGTATAAATCTGGATTTTCCTGTATCAGGTTTGTTTAAAACAAGATCAACATGAACTGGCAGGCTGCATGACTAAATGAGGCCACTTCTATGACCACCGTGATACTGCATTGATCTCATTCAACTTCAGGAGAGCAAACCAGTACATTAGTAACTAGATTCAGTGAAAATCATCAATCAATAGCACAGAATAGTAATTTTCCTGAACTCTATTAACAGGGCAGTTCAATATTGCCACTAAGGAAATAATGATGGACTGTATTGCATTCAGATGTCCTATTTTTTGTATCTTTTTTTTTCTTAGAATTTCCAATTCATCTCTAAAAATGAACATTAAGCCTTCCTAAAATCAATACTGCTATTGACTTTATTCAGTCAATAGTTAATATTATTAAGCACCTACTATGGGCCAGGCAGTGTGCTCAAGTATCTGGAATACAAAGAATGACAAAAGATAGTCCCTTGAGTAGCTCACAATCTAATGGGCAAGGTAATTTCTCATCTCCTTCCCTTTCATCCACTAACATGACCACCACACTAATTCCAGTCCTCATCACCTCTCCCTTGTATTGTACTAATATCCTCTTCATTGTTCTGTTGTCTCTTCACCTCCTCCCCCCAACATACACCAAAGCTAGACTTCATAAAACTCCCCAAATAATCTTTCCAATTTACATGAATGTCCACATCACTCCCCTGCCCACACAGATTCAGTGAATCTCCATTAAGAAAGAAAGGTAAGTGGTAGAATTGATAAAATGCAGGGGTTAGTCTCTGGAAGACCTGAATTTTAACGCTCCTTCTGACATTTGCTAGCTTTGCAACTCTGAGCAAATCATTTAATTTCTCTCAATCTTCCCTCAGTTCCCTCATTGCTAAGATAGAGATAATAATGGGACATATCTCACAGGATTATTTTGTGAATAAAATCAAATAAGTTGATACACATAAAATTTTAAATTTTTATTAAATATTAGCTGTCATCATCATCATCATCTATAAAATACAAACCCTTATGTGTGCCATTTACCATTGTGAACAATAGTAGTTCCACTTAGAATTCTAACCTCACTTCACTTTTATCTGTCATATATGTTCCCAGAAAACTAGGCAACTATCTGGCCTCCATCTAACTACTGTGGACCCAGGCAGGCAAACCCCTATGTCTAAAGTCAATCAGGTGGTACCTTATTCATGAATCTCTCCCTGATGCTCTTTCCCCATCACCCGAAAGTGCCCTCTCTGTCCTTCTTATATTTTTGAATCTAGATCCCTCCCTTTCCAGCATGGAATTCTGCTTTGCAAGCATTTGTATCCTACTACTTTGGGAGGTCCTTGGGGACAGGGACTATATCTTTTTTCGTTGTCACATCCTTAGTGCCAAACCCAGTGTTTTACACTTACTAGCTGCTTAACAAATATTTATTGAATTGAATTAAGCTAAAACAGGAATATTTCTCATATATTTACATAACCCAGCTTCTGCCTAAGTCTCTGGAAGTTTTGCTGAGGGACATCCCCATGCCTTATGCTCCTAGTTTGATTTGAGATCTTACTTCTCTTGCACCCAATTGAAGATCTCATTGACTCTCACATATTCTTTGCTGTATTCTAATCTGTAGAATTTGTCCAATTTCTGTTTTTTTTTTGTTTTGCCTATATAAATGAGATTATACAGTATTGGTTTTTGCCATGATTTTTTTTGTATAACTACCTTTGATAGGCAGCTAGGTGGCACAGCGAATAAATTGCTGGGCTTGGAGTCAGAAAAATATGAGTTAGTATCTGGTCTCAGACACTTATTAGCTGTGTGATTATGGGTAAGTCGCTTAACTTTGTTTGCCTCGGTTTCCTCATCTATAAAATGATCTGGAGAAGGACATAGTAAACTACTCTAGTACCTTTGCCAAGAAAAACCTCAAAATGGAGTCATGAAGAATTGGAAACAACTGAAATGATGGAACAACAGCAACAAACCTTTGGTGGGCCAGAGTTGAGCTTGCGAATATAAGCTAAATGCCTCCTACCCCTTCAGAGTTATTTGGGAAGTGGTTTTCACTTGATCCCAGAATCTACTCCCACAAAGAAGGAAAGACAGTCCACTTTGAGACTGGGTTGTCCAGATTTGATGTCAAATTATATCTATTTTTGCCATCTATGAGCTGTATTTATATATTTGACAGCCGTACACATAGACTTATGACTCCAGTATAGCAAATTGTGATTCAAAGACAAACAAAAGAACTACTAAAATATTCACATATGTCTAGGGACTTACAATATCATCATTGTGGATACTTACTCCCAGAGACTTACCGATTTGGAGAATTCAGATCATACATTGCGTGTCAAGCTCTGCAATTTTAAATATTTCTACAAAAGCAGGTTCACCCAACATTCTGAAGGCATTATTTTATATCAAGAGTCCTTAGCTACATTTCATTTGATTGGTTTCTTTTGTAATTCTGTGATTTTTTTTTATTTAAAAGCAGTACTCTGTGAAGGGGTCCATAGACTTCTCTAGGAAGCCCATGTGGTATCTATGGCACAAAAAAACTAAGAACCCCTGCTCCCCACCTTTTACCATGTGACTATTAACATAGCATTGTATACCCACTGTTAAGTCTCATTTGGCTTATATTATTAGCCCACTCATGAACTATTTGAAAGGTTGTAGTTCTCCTTGAAGAGGTTTTCATTCTATTTCACCAAAGCTATAGATCATAAAAACAGAGATCATTTCTCATTAAGATCATTTACATACAGACAGTATTACATAGTTCATTTTAACCAGGGCAGCATCTGTCAAAAGAAGGAGCTTCAGGAGGATCTCATAATCCATAAAGAAGTCTTCTTTACTCTATGCCAGTTGTCTGCAACAGAAGTAAATCCTTGGCAAGAATCTATCTGTTGTTTCATGTTTTTTTTTCTTGATGTTTCCATTCAATATATAAATGAATTAAAATTATCACTCTTGTTGCATAAATTGAAGGAGAACCTAGGCTGCATTTTGCTATACTAGATCAAATGTTTTTTTTTTAAAGTTACAACAATGGAATCTTTTTACTTTTAGCACTTTTTATTCAAATTTATAAACATGTAGTTCTATTCTGTTTACAAAAGGATCCCAGTTCTTTTCTTGTATTTTCATGATAGGTGCCCTTAATATTTGTATAGCTTGATCTATCTCATAAAGACTTTCTAGAGATAAGAAAGTGGGTATTTGAGTTAGATGTTATTGAAAACTTTTTAATCATCCTTAATGTATTTTATGTTATTCCATTTAACCCATATTTGTAGTTTTACATACCCTTTAATTCCAAAAAACTTCCTCCCTTCTCTTCCCAGTGAACTCTCCCTTGTCACAGAGAATTAAAAAAAGAAAAGAAAGAAAACAGTTTAATAAAATGAACAATTCCAATAACCAATGCACCAGCCAAGTTCCAAAGTAAACATGGTATTATAAACCTTAATGCTTTGCCTTGCAAAGAAGAGGCAGAAGTACATTTTTCTCATCTCTTTTCTTGAGCCAAGCTTGGTCACTAAAATGACAGTTTCTTTCTTCCTTCCTTTGTTTCATTCTGTTTTCTTGCTTTCTTCCTTTCTTTTTTCCTTCCTTTCTTTTCTTCCTTTTTTATTTCCATCCTTCCTTCTTTTCCTCCCTCCTTCCTTTGTTCCTTTGTTCCTTCCTTCTTTCTTTTCATCCTTCCTTCCTTTCCAACCTCCTTTCTTTGGTCTTTCATTCTCTTCTTCCTCCTTTCATTCTTTCTTCTCTTCTTTCTCTCTCTCTATTTCTTTCTTTCTTTTTCTTCCTTCCTTCCTTTCTTTCTTTCTTTCTTTTTTTCTTTCTTTCTTTCCTTCCTTCCTTTCCTCCCTCCTTCCTTTGTTCCTTTGTTCTTTCCTTCATTCTTTCTTCCTTTCTTTCTTTCTTTGTTTCTCTTTCTTTTTCTCTCTTTCTTTCCTTCTTTCTTCCTTTCTTTCTTTTTTCTTTCCTTCTCTTGCATTTTCTACCCTTGATCTGCTTAAGAAAATATTTGTGATTTGTGATTTATTTGAACATGCTTATTTTTCCCTCTTTGAAATCTTTTTTTAACCAGTCCCTTAACATCCTCAGTATTATGTAATCACCAGCACAAATTTCTTCTTGTTTTGGTTCAGCTGCATATTTTAACTTTTTATTCACATATACCATTCTCAGGTCCTCATTTAACTCAAAAGGAACTGAAAAGTTAAAGATAAAACATGGTGGTTCCACCATCTATGATGAATAAATTTTTTTTTTGGGATGCTGACAAATCTATTTCAATTTTTGTCTATTTGATGTAGTCATTCTGGTTTTATCTTTAAAATGCTCTTGAGAAGATCTGACTTAATTGGACCTCATGAAAAACCATACAAACTCATATTCCCCTCTACCACTTTTCAATGTTTTATGAGGCAACACAGCCATCCTCCTCTGTAACATCTTTCAAATTAGTTTATATTCTAAATGAGTCTTGCCCATAGCTGTCCTGTCTTTCTTCTTGGCAAAGACATAAAGTGTTTGATGACTTAGTTGGTTTCTAGCCTCTTTTGACTTCTACATTTCGGTGATTGCTTTACTTTGGTTAAACTTCTATAAGAAATGCTGATTACTTCAAATCCGCTCAAAGCTTTTCATCCCTCATTTCATTTATTTTCATTTTCTTTCTTTTTTTAGGTGGCAACATAATGTTTGAAAAAGTTACATTAATGTTCTTTTGATTTCAGTGTGGAGTAATGAAAAAAGTGCTGGAATTGGAGTCATAAAGACCCAGATTTTAATCATGACTGATGCTCCCTAGGTGCTAGGTGAGCATGGTCAAATCTTTCCATCATTTCTAACATTGGAACAAAAATACATGTAGTACTCCTTTCCCCAAGCTGATCGATAATGGTAAACATTTAGATTACTCTTTAAAGTATGCACAGTCCTTGAGAAACACTCTCTCATTTTATTCTTATATTCTTTTTATTTTATTCTTGAAAAATAGATGCTGCTATTATCCCTATTTTATAGATATAGCAACTGAGGAAGCCGGAGGTGACGTGAGTAGCCCAGGGTCACACATGTAATAAATGTCTGAGTCCATATTCAAACTAAGGTCTTCCCAACTCCAGGTCTAGTACTCTATTCATTGCGCCACCTAGCTGATTTGGAGGAAGACATATTTGTGAGTTTCATCAGCACTTCATGTCATATCTTTTCAGCTATAAGTCATCTGGGAGGTTGTTTTTGATTTTTGTTCACATGTCTAGCTAATCTCTCTATAGTCAGCTGATTCATTCCTGGCTCTCTATAATTTAACTTTCTTTTTGTCAAGGGATAGTCAATTTAATTGTATATGTTATTATTTGGTTTTTGCCATATCCAGTACCATGTGACTCTCCTTGGATGAAGTTTTCAGACACCATGTCGTGAAACCTTGAAGTAGTCTATGAGTCCTTGGCCTCTTCTTTTTCTTAAAATTGAGCCTTATTTCTTTCTCTCTCTCTTTACCTGTGTGAGTTCAGTCCAATGATTATTTTTGTGTTGAAGTCACTTAATGTTAAGATACGCATTGCCTTACAATGATCTTTTTGAGCTCTTAATTTCCCCATCTCCTCATTCTCTGTAGCACATGGTCATGTATACACTATAATTACCTCCCTGATAGTCTTTTTGTTGGTGCTTATGATGAGCACTGAAAGATAAGATTACCAAATATACTAGGAAATGGTCTTTCGTGGCACCATCTGCTGTACTTCCATCAAGACACAACTTCTTTACATCTTCTAGTTTTGTTTATAACATGAATCTCAATAAGCTACCTTTACAACATTTTAAAAAATGTGATTTTCAAAAAAAAATCTGGTCTATAAAACTGAAATTTATAATTTATTAAGTTACAATTATCTACAGAATTAAGTTTCTGTAGACAGCTAATTAAGATTTAAAGGTAGCTTCTTTTCATAAGAGTAGTTATGTCAAAATTGTAAATTTATTTAAATATTTTCAAAAGTAGGAATTTTTCCCCAGTGGATGTGGTAAGGAAAGATTGTTTGGGGCCGATGTGTCAGTCTATGCATTTGTACACCATTCTGTCCCCTTATGCACCAGTTTACAATGCCTTAATTCAAAAATTTCTGCTCAGTCTTTTGCTTCAGTCTGGTTGTATAGACCTTGCCGTACTCTCTGGAGACCTCAACTGCATTATTGAACTGAGTATCACTTTCTTCTTGCCAATTTCATTGTAGGGATGAGAATAATTTCACTCTAGAGCATTCCTTCCACTTGCCTAATAGACAGGGCTTCAGACATCATCGTGATTCTGAGGTAAAAAGCATCTTCTCTAAACTAGGCCAATTAGAAGGCTGATAGGATAATTTACTGTTAAGTAGTGGAATAAATTGTGAGCCCCCCTAAATGTGTGTACCAAGTGAAAAATAAATGTTTTGTTGAGAAGAAACAAACAAAGATAGATAGTTTGAGAGCTTCGTTGGTTTCCTACTTTTTTTGTATGGAAACTAAATTGGGATTTAATGATGCAGAAGCTCATCGTTTTTTATCCTCATTTGTGTTCCCTACTCCCATATTCCATAGAGGAAGTGCTATATGTGGTCATAAAATAGAAGAAAAAGGAATTATTTGTATTATGGGGAGGAAAAGCAAATGCAGATATAAGCTAGATATTCAGTATTTACAGCAGAAGAGTTTGCAAGTTTTTTGTAATGTTTTTCAAATAGTAGAAGGACTAATGTTTACTCAATCTCTATATAGAAGGAGCTATTATATGCCTTTGTTTCATGGAATTCAACTGAGGCAAAGATAGATAAAATTAATTATCCACAGATACATAGGGCAGTCAGTTAGTGCTAGAGCTATGAAACTAGGACTACAATTCATGTTTCTGGAATCCTAATACAATTTTTCTTCTAATATGTTTTGTTGCCTGATGTAAGGTCTCATCAGTGTGAGTACTTCCCCTGAGGACAGTGAGTACAACTTATCTGGGCCTGCCCGTCCTGTGTTATCTCTGGCCTATATGCTCCTATACATTGACTATGGGCTTCTACCCAAAATACTGATGACCTTCCTTATGTCCCTCTGACATCACAAGAATAATGACGGATCAAATGGACTGTCCAAGGACTATCCTTGCCTTATTCCCTGTGATTAATTGATCTTTCTCATACATTTTTGATGACATCTATTACATTCCTTCTCTCATATTATTCCTTTTTGTTAATCTCTTGATTAACATGTTAATCTGTTTTATGTCCACCTCTTGTGTTGTTGTTTGTGGGATTATCAACTTTAGTTTATCAGAGACTGCAGTAGTCCATGACTTGTAGTAGCAGTCACACAATATGACTGAAGAATACTGTTATTTAAAAGATGGGCCATTGCTTTGGTAAGAAGAATGGGATCACTATATATGTGTGTGTGTGTGTGTGTGTGTGTGTGTGCGTGTGTGTGTACACATACACACATATATATATATATACACATATATACATACATATATGCTATAAAAGTATACTTTGTGTGTATCTATAATATATATGAATATACATCTCTATCTATATCTATCTACAGTTATCCTTTCCACATTGCAACTTTCCCCATTGTAGTTTCAATATATTGCAGGTTGGCATAAGAAATTAAATGGGAATTTGGGGGGAGTTTTGCAGAAGCCACAGATGACATGAAGTCCAGAAGATAACACAGAAAAAAAGAATATATTCAGACTTTTTCTCTTGGGGGGGGGCAAAAATTTTGTGTGAATTTTCCATATCACGGGGGCACTGTGCTCCTAATCACATAATGTGGAAGGGATAACTTATTTAGCTATAAAATATTATTTTTGATATGAAGTTTTATGGACAACTGATAGAATTTATCTATCATAGTATATTGTATATATATATACATATATATATATATATGTATATATACATGCATACAATATCACATCTGCTTATAGATAACATTGTCCTGATTTCGATAAGCCTCAGAATATTGTAGTCTCTTAAATAAGATCCATAATCATTCAAAATAGTTTACTCCAAATATCCAAAAAAAGAAGTAACAAAATACTATAGTATTATAGAATTGCTTTAGTTTAAATAGTGATGTGCAGGTTGAATGAACAACTTATAGAGCTTATCCACTTTACCTAGCATGCATATGTGTGTATACACATACATATACAAAAATGTATACATATATGCATATATGTGTATATACATACACTAGAGTGGCTAAGCTTCATTCAATCTGTGTAATATAATTAAATACATGTATAATATACACACATGCATGTATATTTATCTATATCTATATTCTTCTATCTAGAGAGGGTGGGGAAGAGAGAGAGAGAGAGAGAGAGAGAGAGAGAGAGAGAGAGAGAGAGAGAGAGGTGGATACAAACATACACACATACTTTGGTACATAAGTTCTATAAGTTGTCCATTCAACCTTAATATCATAATTTAGACTACAGAATTTCTATAGTAATTCTTTCATCTGTTAGTTTGGATAGATATATTAAATTATTTTGAATGATTATGGGACTTATTTGAGAAACTGCAATACTTTACAGCGTGATGAAATCAGGACAGTATTTTCTGTATCTGTTGATTGGTCAGGAATCCGGAATCCTCTAGTAGATCTTGGCTCATATGCAGATTTGGCTTCTTTCTGGGGGAATATAGCTTGTAAAGAACTAGCTTCTAGTGCCTTCTCCCAAAGAGAGCAAAGCAGAAATATACTCAACATATAAATGATACAATTTAAAAATAGGGCAGGTATTTATTTCCTCCACATAAAATAAAAGCTTAAAACATAAAATATTCATAAGCACATTTTGATACAAATTTAAAATATGTCACCATAAATCCTAATTCCTCTTACCCTCCTATAAGCAATACCTAATAAAGGGAAAGGTTTTCCTTCATACTCTCAGGGGAAATCGAAAGGAGAGACAAAGTCTCTACAGACTCACTCTTGGCAGATGTGTAGAGATAGAATATGAAGTCACTCCTTTTGTCATCTACTGAATGGGCTGCCCTTTCTTGTTTGGGGCCCCAATGTCTTTGATCTAATTTCCCAATTCTTATAGAGTCAGAAGGAAAAAAGGTGGCAAAATCATATGTTTCAATGCCTTGAATTGCCCCAGCAAGATCACATAAATTACCAGAAATGGCAAGGGCGATCCTTGAGCATTCTGCGTGTGATGGACATTGTTCCATAGGAATTCTTCTTTTATGTGAATCTCCTAAGTGACAGGAGTGAATTATTTTGATGTGATGGTTGTGACACCACCTAGTATGTGCTATGAAATTATATTTCTTGTTGATTTTGGATATAAGAGAACCCAAATTATGCCTTCATTTATCTAGGGCTTCCTTATAACTTTTAGTGTCATTTGTCATTCTTTTATTATATATATATATATATATATATATATATATATATATATATATATATATACTCTTTTATTATATATATATATATATACATGTATATACATGTTTGATATTCATTTTTAGTCATGTCCAACTCTTTCTTTTGTTTTGTTTTTTTTTCTTTTTCTTTTTAGATTGCAACACATGTTTCTACATAATTTTGAGTTCCAGATTTTCTTCCCTCCCTCCCCCCTGCCCTCCCCAAGACGGCATGGAATCCCGTATAACTTCCATGTATAACTTCGCATTGAATTAATTTACACACTAGTCAAGTTGTGGAGAAGAATTATGACCAATGGAATGAATCATGAGAAAGAAGAAACAGAACCAAAAAAAAAAAAAAAACACAACCCAACAACAAATACAAAAGAGAAGAAAAAAAGGGGGGGGGAGAAAAAGGCGAGCATGAAGTGTGCCTCGATCTGCATTCACACTTCATAGTTCTTTCTCTGGATGTAGAGGGCACTCTCCATCGTGAGTCCTTTGGAGCTGTCTCTGCATATTGTGTTGCTGAGAAGAGCAAAGTCTGTCAGGGTTAGTCCTCACAGAATCTATATATCTGCAGTTGTGTATAGTGTTCTCCTGGCTCTGCTCCACTCACACAGCATTATGTCGTGTAGGTTTTTCCAGGTTGTTATGAAGTCCCTATCATCCCCATTTCTTATAGCACAATAGTATGTCATTACCTTCATAAACCACAGTTTGTTCAGTCATCCCCCAATTGATGGGCATCCCTTTGATTTCAAATTCTTAGCTACCAACAAAAGAGCCGCTATAAATATTTTTGTACATATGGGTCCTTTTCCCACTTGTGTGATCTCTTTGGGATACAACCTTAGAAGTGGTATTGCTGGGTCGAAGGGTATGAACATTTTTATAGCCCTTTGGGCATAGTTCCAAATTGCTCTCCAAAATGGCTGGATCAGTTCACAACTCCACCAGCAATGTAACAATGTTCCAATTTTCCCACATCCTCTCCAGCATTTATCATTTTCCTGTTTTGTTATTTTAGCCAATCTGACAGGAGAGAGATGGTATCTAAGAGTTGTTTTGATTTGCATTTCTCTAATCAGTAGTGATTTCGAGCATTTTTTCATATGCCTATAGATATCTTTAATTTCTTCCTCTGAAAACTGCCTGTTCATTTCCTTTGACAATTTCTCAATTGGGGAATGACTTGTATTCCTATATATTTGGTTCAGTTCCCTGTATATTTTCGAAATGAGGCTTTCATCAGTGACACTAGTTGTAAAGATTTTCTCCCAATTTTCTGCTTCTCTCCTAATCTTTGTTGCATTGGCTTTATTTGTACAAAAACATTTAAATTTAACATAATCAAAAGTATCCATTTTGCATTTTGTAATGCTCTCTATCTCTTGTTGGGTCATGAATTCTTTTCTTTTCCATAAATCTGATAGGTAAACTATTCCTTGCTCTCCCAAATTACTTATAGTTTCAGCCTTTATTCCTAAATCATGAACCCATTTTGACTTTATTTTGGTATATGGTGTAAGATATTGGTCTATGCCCAGTTTCTGCCCTCCCGTTTTCCAATTTTCCCAGCAGTTTTTGTGAAATAGTGAATTCTTAGCCCAGAAGCTGGCCTCTTTGGGTTTATCAAACAGGAGATTGCTATACTCATTGACTTCTCCATCTTGTGTACCCATCCTATTCCACTGATCCACAACTCTGTTTCTTAGCCAGTACCATGTAGTTTTGATGACTGCTGCTCTATAGTACAGTTTAATATCTGGTATGGCTAGGCCACCTTCTCTAGCATTTCTTTTCATTAATACCCTACATATTCTAGACCTCTTGCTCTTCCAGATGAATTTTGTTATTGTTTTATCCAGCTCTGTAAAATAATTTTTTGGTAGTTCCATTGGTATGGCACTGAATAGATAGATTAATTTAGGTAAAATTGTCATTTTTATTATATTAGCTCGGCCTAACCATGAGGAACTGATATTTTTCCATTTATTTAGATTTGACTTTATTTGTGTGGAAAGTGTTTCATAATTATGTTCATATAGGCCCTGGGTTTGTCTTGGCAGATAAACTCCCAAATATTTTATAGTGTCTACAGTAACTTTAAATGGAATTTCTCTTTCTATCTCTTGCTGTTGGAATTTGTTTGTACTATATAGGAATGCTGAGGATTTGCATGGGTTTATTTTACATCCTGCAACTTTGCTAAAGTTGTTTATTATTTCAAATAGTTTTTTGCTTGTTTTTCTAGGATTCTATAAGTAAATTATCATATCATCTGCAAAAAGTGATAATTTAGCTTCTTCTTTGCCTATTCTAATTCCTTCAATTTCTTTTTCTTCTCTTATTGCTACAGCTAACATTTCTAGTACCAAATTGAATAGTAGGGGTGATAATGGACATCCTTGTTTCACCCCTGATCTTATTCAGAATGCATCTAGCGTATTCCCATTACAAATAATGCTTGTTGATGGTTTTAGGAAGATACTATTTATAATTTTAAGGAAGGATCCATTTATTCCTATGCTTTCTAGTGTTTTTAATTGGAATGGGTGTTGTATTTTGTCAAAGGCTTTTTCTGTATCTATTGATATGATCATATGGTTTCTGCTAGTTTTGTTGATGATATGGTCAATTATGCTAATGATTTTCCTAATATTGATCCAGCCTTGCATTCCTGGATTAAATCCTACCTGGTCATAGTGTATTATTGTCATGATAAGTTGCTGCAATCTTTTTGCTAATATTTTATTTAAAATTTTTGTATCAATATTCTTTAGGGAAATTGGTCTATAATTTTCTTTCTTTGTTTTGACTCTACCTGGTTTGGATATTAGTACCATATTTGTGTCATGAAACGAATTTGGTAGGACTCCTTCTTCACCTATTTTCCCAAATAGTCTACAAAGTATAGGAATTAAATGTTCTTTAAATGTTTGATAGAATTCACATGTAAAACCATCTGGCCCTGGAGATTTTTTCCTAGGGAGTTCATTGATGGCTTGTTCAATTTCTTTTTCTGAGATGGGGATATTTAGAAATTTTACTTCCTTTTCAGTTAACCTGGGCAATTTATGTTTTTGTAGATACTCAACCATATCTCTAAGGTTGTCAAATTTATGGGCATATAATTGGGCAAAATAATTCCTAATTGCTATTTTAATTTCCTCTTCATTAGAGGTGAACTCACCCTTTTCATTTTTGATACTGGTAATTTGATTTTCTTCTTTCTTTTTTTTAATCAAATTGACCAACAGTTTATCAATTTTATTGGTTTTTTTCATAAAACCAGCTCCTTGTTTTATTTACTAATTAAATAGTTTTCTTGATTTCAATTTTATTAATTTCACCTTTGATTTTTAGTATTTCTAATTTTGTATTTAATTGGGGATTTTCAATTTGTTCTTTTTCTAGCTTTTTCAGTTGTATGCCCAAATCATTGATCTCCTTCTTCCCTATTTTATTCATGTAAGCATTTAAAGATATAAAACTTCCCCTAAGAACTGCTTTTGCTGCATCCCATAAGTTTTTGGTATGTTGTCTCATTATTGTCATTCTCTTGAATGAAGTTATTAATTGTTTCTCTGACTTGTTCTTTTGCCCACTCATTCTTTAAAATTAGATTATTTAGTTTCCAATTAATTTTTAGCTTATTTTCCCATGGTTCTTTGTTACAAATAATTTTTATTGCGTCATGATCTGAAAAGTATGCTTTGACTACTTCTGCCTTTCTGCACTGGATTGTGAGGTTTTTATGCCCTAGTACATGGTCAATTTTTGAATATGTGCCATGTACCGCTGAGAAGAAAGTATATTCCTTTTTATCCCCATTTAGTTTTCTCCAGAGGTCTATCATATCTGCCTTTTCTAAAATTCTGTTTACTTCCTTAACTTCTTTCTTATTTATTTTGAGGTTAGATTTATCAAGTTCAGAAAGGGGAAGGCTGAGGTCTCCCAATATTATAGTTTTGCTGTCTATTTCTTCCTGTAACTCCCTTAACCTCTCCTCTAAGAATTTGCATGCCATACCACTTGGTGCATAAATGTTAAACAATGATATAGCTTCATTGTTTATGGTGCCTTTTAGCAGGATGCAGTGTCCTTCCTTATCTCTTTTAATTAAATCTATCTTTACTTTTGCTTTATCTGAGATTAGGATTGCTACACCTGCTTTTGTTACTTTAGCTGAGGCACAATATATTTTACTCCAACCTTTTACCTTTACCCTGTGTGTATCCCCCTGTTTCAAATGTGTTTCTTGTAAACAGCATATTGTAGGATAATGGTTTTTAATCCATTCTGATATCTGCTTTCGTTTTATGGGAGAGTTCATCCCATTCAAATTCCCAGTTATGATTTCTATCTGTGTCTTTTTCTCCATCCTATTTCTCCATGTTTATGCTTTTATTTCTCCTTTTCCCCTTCCACTCCTCAACAAAGTTTTGCTTTTGACTGCCGCCTTCCTCAGTTTACCCTCCCTCTTTATTCCCCTCCCTTGTGTTATCGTTTCCCACTTGCTACTTCTGTCTTCTGTACTGACCACCCCCCTCCCTTTTTTCTCCCCTTTCCCCTCCTACTTCCTGTAGGACAAGTTAAATTTCTATACTTATCAGGGTATGTTATTCCCTTCTTGAACCAGATCAGATGACAGTAAAGATCAAATACTGCTCTTCTCCCTCCCTTCTTTCCCTCTACTAAAATGCTTTTCTGTGCCTTTTCATTTGGTGTAATTTACCCTTTTCTACTACCTCCTTACCTCTTCTCCCAAAGCCCTCCCTTTACATCTCTTAATTATGTTTTTTATCCTTATATCAGTTATTTTATACCGACATTCACAGTCTATGTGTATCCCTTTCAATTGTCATAATAGCTGTACTATTCTCAAGATTGACATATAAATGTATACATATAAAACATAAATAAGACAGTGTAATTCTATATAAAGATGCAAATAATTTGCCCTTATTGATTAATAAGATTTGTGGGGGTTTTTCCCCCTCTTTACCTTTTTATGTCTCTCTTGAGTTTTGTATTTGGAAATCAAATTTTCTATTGAATTCTGGCCTTTTCATCAGGAAGGTCTGGAATTCCCTTATTTCGTTGAATGTCCATCTCCTTCCCTGAAAAAAATTATGCTTACTTTTGCTGGGTATCTGATCCTTGGTTGTAGTCCCAGTTCCTTTGCCCTTCGGGATATCATATTCCAGTTTCTCCTGTCCTTTAAAGTGGAAGCTGAAAGATCCTGCGTGATCCTGACTGTAGTTACACGATGTTTGAATTGTTTCTTTTTGGCTGCTTGCAGTATTTTCTCCTTGATTTTGTAATTCTGGAGTTTGGTTATAACATTTCTTGGAGCTTTCAGTTTGGGATCTCTTTCAGGGGGTGATTGTTGAATTCTTTCAAGGACTATTTTGCCCTCTGGTTCTAGGAGCTCTGGGCAGTTGTCTTTGATAATTTCTTCGAAGATATTGTCAAGGCTCTTTTTTTCATCATGGATTTCCGGTAGACTAATAACTCTTAAATTTTCTCTCCTGGATCTATTTTCCAGGTCAGTTGTTTTCCCAATCAGATATTTCACATTTTTTTTTCTATTTTTCATTCTTTACATGTTGTTTTACTACTTCTTGATGCCTCATAGAGTCATTAGCTTCCACTTGCTCAACTCTAACTTTTAAAGAGTTACTGTCTTCATTTTGCTTTTGAGTCTCCTTTTCCAATTGGTTGATTTTACCTCTTAGGGTATCATTTTCTCTATTTAGATTCTGAATCTTTATAGACATTTCACCAATCTTATTCCTTAGGGACTTGATTTCATCAGTGGATTTTTTTTCCATTTTTCCCATTTTTTCCATTTTTTCTTTTACCTCCCTAATTTCGTTTTTAAAATCCTCCTTTAGCTCTTCCAATAATGCTTTTTGGGCTTGAGACCAGTTCACACTACCTTTTGAGGTATCAGATGTGGATATAGTGTCATTGTTATCCTCTTCCAAATTGGTATTTTGATCATGCCTATCTCCATAAAAAGAATCAATGGTCCTCGGTTTTTTTGTATTCTTCATGTTGGTTAGCCTTTTCCTGGCTTTACAATAAATTTCTGCTTTTGAGGCCCAGGGCTCTCTGTCCCAGCTTGCTTATTCTGGGGATCGTGAGTCTAGTTGTTGGCTTTGTGAGTTACAGCCTTCAGTTTCCTGAGGTGTGGGGGAGGGGGTCTGGCTGCCTGAAATCTTCCCCTGGGGTTGTTCCCCAGCACTGTTGCTCTTCAGCAATGGTCTCAGCTGTTTGTTGTTTGACCTGGGTGTCTGGCACTTCCCCTGGGGGAGCAAGAGTATGTCTGGGCTCCTGGTGTTGACCCCTGCTGGCTTTGTCCCTCTGGGACTCAGGTACTCCCAGTACTCAGCCACTGAAGCCCCACTTCTGTCTCCTCTATTCCAGCATTTTTTTTTTCCTCCTGAGGAATTGTCTCGATGGGGAGGGGAGGGATTAGAGCTGTTTACCTGGCCATTATGTCTCCCGGAAGTTCAAGAAGCGTTTCCTACCTTTGGGCTGCAAGCCTCAGGAGTTGGTATCTCACCGTGGGTGGCATTCTGCTGCCTCTCGTCTTCGCTTCCACAGACTGCCGTCCTGTGTTAGGAGGCCTGGGGATCTCCACTGGTTTCCGGCACCCAGCTTTCTCCCAGCCTGTCTCCCACATGGATTTCCCGGTCAGCCGCTTCTGCTTTGGTCTGGAGCAGCTCCACATGCCGAGCATTCTCCAAGCCTACAGATTCGTGCCTTCAGCCTTTCAGACTCTCCTGGCTCGGAAATTTGCCCCACTCAGACTGCTCAAGTTTCTAACTCTCTCAAATCTGCTCAAATTCACTTTTTTATAGGAATCTGACAGAACTTGTGAGAGAACTCCGGTAAGATGCTGTTTTCATGTGGCCATCTTGGCTCCGCCCCCCATGTCCCACTCTTCATGGAGCATTTGGGGCTTTCTTGGCAAAGACATTGGAATGATTTGTCATTTCCTTCTGTAGCTTATTTTCCTGATGAGGAAACTGAGGCAAACAAGGTTAAGTGACTTGCCTAGAGTCACACAATGCATAAGTATCTGAGGTCAGATTTTAACTGAGGTCTTCCTGACTCCAGGCCTGTCACTGTATCACTGCAACACCTTCTTGCCCCTTGAGCCACTTAGCTGCATATATGTGTATAAAACACACATATAAATGTTATTATATGTGAAAATGGAATCATCTGCAGTCATATAGACAACTAATTCAGACTAAAGGCATTTGGGAGAGGAAATGGAAAAATAAATGTGTTATTTAAATATTCACTCAAGTAATTTTTTTTCTTAATTCTAGGGAGGTAGCTTTATTTTGGCTAATGTCTCTATCTGCCAAATTGTTTCACAGCCTACACAGTCTTTTCATTCATGAGAGATATTTTTCAGCCTCTATTTTGTTTTGACTATATAGACTTGATCCTATCCTCTGGGGACTCCATGTACATTATCCAATGGATAAACCATTTTCCTGTCCCCAATTTTATAGTAGAGATGAGTATAATTTCACTCTAGAGGAATCTTTCCAACTGAATAACAAGAGGGGCTTCAGACATCATCCTGACCCCCAGGAAAAAAAAAGTATCTTCACTAAACTGCCAATTAGAAGGTTGATAGGATAATTTACTGTTAAATGATGGAATGGTAGAACTCTTAAATATATGCTCTTTAGGAATATTTCTAAACCTCTTTTTTAACCCCATGTACTTTATAGTACCCTATTTTCCCCCTTCCAGTTCTGAATAATCTTTAGTCTCTTGTCACTCGAACTCTAAATATAAGATGGATTTTTATCATTTTATGCCTAAGAGACAGAATGACATAATGGATTGAGCACCAACTGAAGAGCTGGGGAGATAGAAGTCTTGCCTGTCCAAGCTGAAGTCTTGCCTCAAAACGTGCCTGTGTTATCCTAGCTAGGTCACTGAACCCTTTGGTGCGCTAGTCTAGACTGTCTAGACCTAAAGCATTGATCACGCAGTCTGCAGACCACATACAGCCACAACACTCTGGATGTGTCCCAATCTAGATTAAAATGCAATCAGGAAATATTTTAGTAAAATAAAAAAAATATACACTAAGAAATATAGATCCTGTTAATATGTGGTTTTCTATATCAATTTGCAGCATTGCAGGCATCCTTATGTATAGTTTAGTGACCCTCATTTCTTTACAACTCTTAAAGATCACAGATTTTATTTTAAAATAGAATAATTTGGATATGGAAAAAATATGTAACTGATCTTATCTGTTGTCAATATATTATCTCAAGAATTTGTCATTTTTTCCATGTGGGAATTTCCAAATTGTAACCAATCTACATCTTATAGTCTAAGGGAATAGCCTAAGGATCAGAGAGGTTAATTGCCTTGCCTATGGTCACACAGCTAGTGTCGGTCATTCATAATTGGAATAATGTAATAGGTTTAAATCATTTCAATATAATTTAGGCTAAATTTAGGCAAGAAATATTTTAAATAGATGCATATTAGAATATAGTATCTTCTTTTCCCTTTGGTTTACATTAGAACAATTTACATGTTTTCTGATTTTTTAAAAAATATGTTAGGCTTGAATTTGCTGCCTATTGGCCAGTCAGTAAATCACCAATAATTAATTAAGTTCTTATTATGTTCCAGGGTGCTAGATAATAAATATGTAAAGAGAAAAATAATATAGTCCCTACCCTGAAGGAAATTATATACTATAGGGGGAGATAACCTATACAATATATTCACATGCTAGTACAATAAGAATACATAAAATAAATAAAAGTTAATTTGTAGGAAGGTAATAGCTACTGGAGGAATCAGTAAAGGTCTCATATTGTAGTCAGCTGAATTACCTGAACTGAACTTTGTAGAAAACTAGGGATTCTAAGATGTGAAGGTGAATATGGCATGCATTCAAGTTAAATTATTTCATATCCACTAACAATGCAAGATATAGTCAAGCTACACAATCTTTTGCACTTAAAACACACACACACACATATTATGATATGCCACAAAAGCCCCACTTCATAAAAATTCCTCCTGATTTCATGTTTATGCAGTTACCCTAAGTCATTACACGCAATGGCTTTCTGCATAAAGCAATTACCAGATGTGTGAATCGGGCTTCTATTGCGGTTTGTTAAATGTGCAAGTAAACAGTCATTAAGTATGTGTTACATGAAACTGACCTAAAGTTCAATAGAAATGGTGCATTATTGGAATGCTAATGTATAATAATCTTATTTTTCATTGGTGTGGATTTTTTTTTGGCAGGAGGAGGGGACTATAATTTTTTAGTGTTATGCTTTATAATGTTTATGAAAAAAAATGATCCATAGAAAATCTTTTTTCACATTCCTTTGATATTATGAGCTATTACTTATAATGAAGTTGTTGATTTCACTATTTCTGTTTACTTCTATCCTAGTCTTCAGTTTGTGTTCTCTCCTCTTCTAAGAGAAGGCATATTGGTTTGGGAGCAAGCAGGGTATAGGATTTGGAGGCTGGAAGAGTAGAGTACAGATGGCTTAGAAAGTGGCTTCACCTAGGCTGGTGTTTGATATTTGTCTGGAAGTGGATAAGATCTATGAAATATGAAATAGGACAGGAGAGTGTTTGATAGTAGATGAAAGGCAGGAATACTGCTTAGCTCCTCATGAAGTAACTCTACTGTTATGACTACATAAGTTGCTTAAAGTGTTAGTAATGCTCAGGATAGATATGTCCATTGTGCACCCAACATGCCCAAAGACATATGTACTAAAAACAAAAATGAAATTTTTATTGTAAATGAGATGAATCCCCTTCTCCATATAGATCGATAATGTATATATCAATAGGTGATTGTAAATGGAACTATTCCAAAGGAATGGATAAAAAGGATGTGCCCCCCCCCCCCCACACACACAAAGAAAACTTAGTTCTTCCCTAGTAGGATTCACCTTAATGCTAAATAAAATTCAAAGCCATTGCTGACAGTGTAAGCCAAAAGAACATTGCTCTAAAGCACTATTGTAAATTTTCCCCAACAGACAGATTCTTTGAGAAGAAGAGCAAGAGTTTATTGAGAGCTAATTAATGATATGAAGCAATTTTGAAAGAGTTTTGTTAACAACAGAGCTTAATCTTATTTAGAGAGAACACTTTAACCTTATTTTATATTTGGAAGAAAAAGGTAATGTTGAAGTACAATAAGTTTTGTATTTAACATTTAAAACTTTTAATGTAATTAAACTAAAAGAGTCCAGTAGTTTTGCACTGTCTTGAACATGTGATCTGCAATATATTGATGTACATTTCTCTTTTCTCTTAGCTAGAAAAAGGAATATGGCATTTGAAGCAATATCACTTGAGAAACAGAGAAAACATTTCATATACTCCCTGTACATACTTTTTAAGTCTGTTGAATATTTTGGCAAAATTGGTAGGAACATGTTCCCAAAGTGGCACTGAATATAATGGATGGAGACCAAATCTGTTCCATTTTTAATGAGATTTTTTTGGCCTTGCTATTTTACTGCCAGAGGGTGTAGCTATGGATTGAAAATGAAGTGGATGGATTGAAGAAGTATCCTGTGTATCTGAGCTGTCCAAACAATCAGTTAGGACAATTAAGTCATGCAAATTTGTTGGCTTGACTTGGCTGTTAATATTCATCTCAATTCACTGGATAATAGAGCATCCTCTTATTCACTTTGTTGAAATACACTTGGCTTAAAGTGAATTCAAGGGTTCTATCATAGAGATCCAATCCAGAGGTCATCTGGGCTAAGCCTTCAAGGCAGGGCACAGCATAAACCACCCAAGACAGATGGCTGTCAGTACTATTTTGGTACAATTTCCATTCTTAGAGCTCTTTCAGATCCATTGCTAGAGTACTCTAGTGTCCCAATCACTCATATATTTCAGAAGATTTTCCCTATTTTAAATAAATATAATGAATTTCAAAATTGGAAAGGGCCTTAGAGATTATCTAATCCAATGATCCCTCCTTGAACTTCATTTTGCAGTTGACTTCCCAAGAATGTAATGATTTGCATAGTCACATAGGAAAAAAGTAACAGAGCTTGGGGTACCACATAGATCTTCTGATACCAAGTACAGGACTCTTCTATTATAATACCTCCTTTGGAATGATTGAACTGTTGATTGTGGCTTTTAACTCTATGATCCTGTTTTTCTTAAGATCATTTATCTAGATGTTAATTTATTCAAGTCAATTTCATGCACACATTCATTTATCCCTAAATACTTAATTATCAAATATATTAAGTAATTTGGCTTAAATATGGCAGGGAGAAATTATCTATAGCTCTGCTTCACAAAAAGCTTTTTATTTTTGAATGCCCCAACTAATAATATTGCAATTATTGCTAATAATATATTAATTATATTATAATAATATAATATAATATTACTAATAATTACTAATATTATTAATAATGTTATTGTTCTGGAGCTGTGATTGCTATTATATTACTTTTACTATGAATAGTAGCTGATATTTATATAGTATTCTATAATGTCCAAAGAACTTTATATACAGTAGCTCATAAAAGTTTTCTGGCCTTATAAAATAAAAGCCACTTTTGACTTTTGATGGTCTTTGTTTTTATTTTAAGATATAGTCTGCAAAGATCATTTTAATTTTCATGTATTTCTTCTCAATTATAATCCTAGAGTATCATAAAAGTGTGACCATGACATGTAATTTCCAAATGATATTTTAAATGGCAAAAATGGGAGAGAAATCCTATTCTGAAATCACATCATAGCTTGGAGAATACTGTGGTATTCAAATGCTATGCCAACAAGGATTATGGCAGATTCTATAAAGATGGAAAGGGCAGGATGGAAGGCCAGAGCTAAGAACAAGGCTATTCTCACCCTTTCAGGTACTAAAGGTAGGAAATGTGTTCTTGCTCAGGCTTGTAGCATGGATCTGTTACTGACTATAAGCACAGACACATGAGCATCAATACATATAGATCAGCTTTTAGAAAGCATTGAATAGCCCAACTTGAGTAACTTTTTTTAGCTATTATATTCTCTGTGTTCTGCTGTAGATGTATCTTTTGTCATGTAATTAATTTCCCTTCTTCAATGCCTATACCTTATAGATCTTAAGAGATGGATAGGATAAGACAAAGAAAAACATGTTAAAGACTGGTTTAGAAAAGTTAGAGTACACCTATCAGATTGACTAACATGACAAAACAGGAAAATTAAAAATTCTGGAGAAGATGTGGGAAAATTGGAACACTAATGTATTGTTGGTGGAGTTGTGAACTCATCTAACCATTGTGGAGAATAATTAAGAATTCTGCGCAAAGGCTATAAAACTGTGCAAAACCTTTGAGCAGGCAATACCACTTCTAGATCTGTATCCAAAAGAGATCATAAAAATGGGAAAATGACCCATATGTACAAAAAAAAATCTATAGCAGCTTTTTTGTGGTAGCCAGCAACTGGAAATTGAGGGGATGCCCAACAACTGGGGAATAGATGAACAAGTTGTGGTATATGAATGTAATGGAATATTATTACGGTATAAAAATGATGAGCAAGCAGACTTCAGAAAAACCTGGAAAGACTTATATGAACTGATGCTGAGTGAAATGAACAGAACCAGGAGAAAATTGTACACAATAACAGCCACATTGTGCAATGACTGACTTTGATAGACTTAATTCTTCTCAGAAATGCAAGGATCTAAGACAACTCCAAAAAGACTCACAATGGAAAATGCTATTTACATCCAGAGAAAGAACCTGGAAGTCTAAATGTGGATATTTTCTTTCCTTTTCTTTTGTTGTTTTGTTTTGTTTCTCCTTTCTCTTGGTTCCTCCCATTAGTTCTAATTGTTCTTTACATATTGAATAATGTGAAAATATGTTTAATATGAATGTATAAGTAGAGTCTATATCAGATTTTATGTTGTCTTGGGGAGGGGGGAGGAAAGGAAGGGAGGGGTTTGAAATTTAAAATCTTATAGAAGTGAATATTGAAAAGTAAAAATAAATAAATAATTTAAAAAAAAACAGTTTGAGTTTATCATGTACAATCCATGAGTTGAGGTCTAAAGCAAACTGTTTATTCTCTGTCTTCTCACTATGATATTCCCCTCCCTGACTAAATGGTTTCTTATCTATATACCCTCAATTCTACTGAGGAATAGATTTGAACATGGTGTCTTGAATTCTAGCTTATCATAAAAGGTATGAGAAAAGAGAAAGTTCTATTAGAACATCTTCTTGATGTGCCTCTTGCCTTTAAGTTGACACTCTAGTCCCTACTCTGGATTCTGCGATTCTGCCTCTGTATCCTCATTATGCTCTGCCTCCATATTCTACTTTTAGTGTTGGGAATACCAATTAAATCAACTCTATCTTTGCAAAGGTAATGTCAACCAACTGTTCTGTAGCTCCACTTATCATCCCAATGACTTCCCAGACTAAATCACTTCTCCATGGCCTCCACTCTCTTTTTAATAGAATATAAGGTTCTTGATGTGTCTGCTACAAGGTAAACACTTAAAATATGTTTCTTTATTCATTAATGCCTTCATTCAGTCATATCTAGGCATATAAGTATGTCTATATAAACATATAAACTTGTGTATAGTCAAATTAAGTTATTTCATTCTACTTGAAATCATCCCCCCACCTTGCAAATTTTATACTGAAGAAAGTTCTTTACAAAATGAGTTAGTCAAGCAAGAATGTCTACCCCCCCACTCCCACCCCACAATACTAACAGCGTCACTGGGAATTAGCAAATCACAATTGTTTCTTTATCCTTTGGTGTGATCCTGAGAGCATGGTTGAACATTTAGTCTTATTCTTAAAATTGATTTCCCCACATTATGAACAGTGTTCAAAGATCAAATATATTCGATCTAGTCTGATCTAATATGATTACCTGATTCAACACTCACTTATTATATACATATATATGTAGATACACAAATACACACACATACATATATATATATATATACATATACCACTTAATTCACAATGTAGCCATCATACATGCCTTCTGTAGTGCATTAGTGCACTGTGTTAGATGAAAATTTGTCATCACACTTAGCAAGATTAAATAAAAGTGGCTATACCTGACAAATAGACCAAAAAGAAATCTGTACTGAGCATGATACAATTTTCAAGATGATCAGAGATTGATCTCCATGATATTGAAAAGAGGGGAAGATTCCAAAGTAATGGATGAAGTCGTTGACACTGCTTCAATGGAATATGAGCTCCTTGAGAGTAGAGATTGTCTCATTTTCTTTTCTTATTTGAAAGTTTTAACATAATAATTACTAGCATATAGTAAGTGATTAATCAATTATTTTTTGTTCAATAACATAAATGTCTAAGAAGACACCAGCAACATGGATCTTTGTTGTCTTCTCCAAAAAAATCTTTATGAAAATGGTATATGCACCTATAACATTGAGAGTATAGAATGAATTGATGAAGCAATGAATGAATGGGAAAAAAATGCTTGCTATGTTCTAAGCACTCCCTAAGCATTGGGGATACAAATACAAAAAACAAAGAAAACTCATGTCCATTTTAATAAGGGAAACAAAAAAACATACAGAAGTGGTGACACTTTAGGCAAAAAGTTTACTAGTGGGGGATGGAGCCAAGATGGCAGCTGGAAAGCAGGGACTTGCTTAAGCTACCCCCCCCCCAAGGTCCCTCCAAAAACCTATAAAAATGACTCTGAACAAATTCTATAACTGCAGAACTCATGGAATAGTAGAGGGAAGTAGCGCTCCAGCACAGGACAGCCTGGATGGTCACTAGGGTCTATCACATGGAGCTGGGACTGGAGCAGAGCAGAGCCCAGCATGGACCATGGCAGCACCAACCAGGCTGAGAGCCAGGTGGAACAGGTGTAGCACCCTAAATCAGTGAACTGTGGCAGTTACCAGACTTCTCAACCCACAAACACCAAAGACGACAGAAAAGATTACTGGGAAAAGCTTCTGGGACAGAGTGAAAGGAGTTTGTGGTTGGCCACCACCCCAGGGGTGGTGGAGGTGGGGCAGCTCTGAGGCTGCTTCCAAAGCTACAGATGCAGTTGCTTCTGACCCTAGGCCGACCTGGTGGGAGGAACCAAATAGTGGATTAGAGTGGGAGTGCAAAGCCTGCTTTGCCTGGCCTGGAGAAGGGCCACTTGTGTGGCAGAGCTTACTCTGTAGAAGTAGCTCTGAAAATAGCAGTGCTTGGACCCTTAAGCTTGGGACAAAGTATTCTCTTCTCTACAAGTAGTCATACCCCAACATAAAGCTCAAGGGTCAAGTAGTTGGCTGGGAATATGGCCAGGCAGTGAAAACAGACTCAGATTCAGTCTCAGACTTTGGAATCTTTCTTTGGTGACAAAGAAGCCCAAAACATACAGCCAGAAGAAGTCAACAAAGTCAAAGACCCTATATCAAAAGCCTCCAAGAAAAATATGAATTGGCCTCAGGCCAAGGAAGAGCTCAAAGAGGATTTGGAAAAGCAAGTTAGAAAAGTAGAGGAAAAATTGGGAAGAGAAATGAGAGTGATGTGAGAAAACCATGAAAAACAAGTCAATGACTTGCTAAAGGAGACCCAAAAAAAATACTGAAGAAAATGACACCTTAAAAATAGACTAACTCAAATGGCAAAAGAGCTCCAAAAAGCCAATGAGGAGAAGAATGCCTTGAAAGACAGAATTAGCCAAATGGAAAAGGAGGTCCAAAAGACCACTGAAGAAAATACTACCTTAAAAATTAGATTGGAACAAGTAGAGGCTAATGACTTTATGAGAAATCAAGATATTATAAAACAGAACCAAAGGAATGAAAAAAAGGAAAACAATGTGAAATATCTCATTGAAAAAACCACTGAGCTAGAAAATAGATTGAGGAGAGATAATTTATAAGTTATTGGACTACCTGAAAGCCATGATCAAATAAAGAGCCTAGACATCATCTTTCAAAAAATTATCAAGGAAAACTGCCCTGATATTCTAGAGCCACAGGGTAAAAATAGAAATTTAAAGAATCCACCAATTACCTCCCAAGATACATCCCCAAAAGAAAACTGCTAGGAATGCTGTTGCCAAATTTCAGAGCTCCCAGATCAAGGAGCAAATACTGCAAGCAGGCAGAAAGAAACAATTTGAGTGTTGTGGAAACACAATCAGGATAATACAAGATCTAGCAGCTTCTACATTAAGGGATGAAAGGGCTTGGAATATGATATTCTGGAGGTCAATGGAACTAGGATTAAAACCAAGAATCACCTACCCAGCAAAACTGAGTATCATGCTCCAAGGCAAAATATATATTTTCAATAAAATAGAGGACTTTCAAGCTTTCTCAGTGAAAAGATCAGAGCTGAATAGAAAATTTGACTTTCAAATCCTGAGAAACATGAAAAGGTAAACAAGAAAGAGAAAGGGACTTACTAAAGTTGAACTATTTTGTTTACATTTCTACATGGAAAGATGATGTGTGTAATTCATGAGACCTCAGTATTAGAGTTAGCTGAAGGAAATATACATACATACATACATATATATGATGATATCTAAAAAAATCAAATTAAGGGATGAAAGAGGAATATATTGAGAGCAGGAGAAAGGGAGAGATAGAATGGGATAAATTATCTCACATAAAAGTGGCAAGAAATACAGCTCATTGGAAGGGAAGAGGGGGCAGGTGAGGGAGAATGAGTGAATCTTGCTCTCATTGGATTTGACCTGAGGAGGCAATAACACACACAGTCAATTGGGTACCATACCCTACAGGAAAGAAAGAGGAAGGCGATAAAAAAGGGGGGACAATAGAAGGGAGGACAGATAGGGGGAGGAGATATCAAAAGGAAACACTTTCAAAAAGGGACAAGGTAAAGCAAGAAAATTGAATGAAGGGGGATTGGATAGGAGGGAGCAAAATATAGTTAGTCTTTGACAACATGAGTATTGTGGAAGGGTTTTACATAATAATACATGTGTAACTTATATTGAATTGCTTGCCTTCTTAGGGAGGGTGGGTGGGGAGAGAAGAGGGAAGAGAATTTGAAACTCAAAGTCTGAAAAGCAGATGTTTAAAAAGAAGTTGTTTTTTTGTGTGCAACTAGGAAATAAGATATACAGGCAACGGGGCATAGAAATCTATCTTGCCCTGCAAGAAAGTAAGGGAAAAGGTGATGGGGGGCAGTGGGATGACAGAAGGGAAGACTGACTGGGGAATGGGGCAATCAGAATATCTTGGAGTGGGGGGGAAGGTAGAAATGGGCAGAAAATTTGTAATTCAAAATTTTGTGGAAATCAATGTTGAAAACTAAAAATATTAAATAAATTTTTTTAAAAAGTTTACTAGTATACAAGTAGAGTTCATCAATTGCTGATTGCCCCACCCCATTTGAAAGTAGTTGTCTTCCTAAGTGTGAACACCTTCTTGATGGATCAATTAAAACTAGGTGGTACAGGAAGCCTGTTCTACTGGGTAGGGGACTTTGTCATGAACTGGGAAGCTCTTATGAAAGCCTGTATAATTTCAGCAATAGAGAAATTTAATGTTGAAGGTCTAACATCATCAGAGAGGAAGGAGCAGGGAAATTCAGAGCTAAGTAAAATCAACCAATAACATGAAAGCAAATGCCATCAGCCCAGGAACAGTCAAAGCATGAAAACAAAAAGGAGAAAGTAATGTGAGTTGTGGCACATAAAAGAGTTGTTAAGTATTACCATTGGCCGTACAAGCATCTCAGAGTAGAAAAAAATCATAATGATGTCTCTAACTATTCTCACATCTTTGATGACTAGGGGGATTTCTCTAACAAGTCTGATCTTTTCCCAACTTTTATTTCTTGGGCCTATGTAAAGAAAGGTACCATAATACATTCTGCTAACTTTTTACCAAAATATTAGTACATCCTGATAACTGGGGTAACATGAATTTTGCCTCAACATCAAGCAGGGCAAGTATTAGCTGGAGAAAATATAAAGTATAAGTTAAGGGAAGTTACAAAAACCTTTCCTGAATGTAAGGGATTTTTCTAACTAGACTTGATAGCAATTGTGATTATTTTTCAATTATTCCTTTGATATCAGCTCTATAAAGCAGATGAGGACCATGTGGACCAGAGGGATGAAAATGAGCTAATTATTGTAGCAGGGTGGTACATATGAATGATGAGCACCATGATAGGGCAGTAGATTTACACAGTTCATTGAAGAAAAATGGCAGATTTGATTTGAGTATGGTTCCTAGTACCCAATTAGGGTGAAGGACACAATGCACCTAATTCTAAGGAGGTTATAGAGAATATGACAAGAGAAGAGAGAGAAAAGGAAGCCTAATTTTGGCTTTCCTGAAATAGTGTTCTAGGAGTTTCAATCCCCAAGAAGAAGAATGATATGCCAGGGAGGAAGTTCCTACAGAACATACTGTTTGGTATAGGCAACCAGCAAAATGATTTACCAGGAGGTTGTAGAGGAGGCAACTATAGAAAAGGAAGTGAAAATATGAAAATTTGCATAGATAACAGGTAGGCTTTGGAAGCTACATACAGCAACCAACCTCTTCACAGTTATACTGTAAAACTGAAACATGGAAAGAGAGATTCTGATATTTTTGTTATGATGAAAACAATTATGAAAAAGTATTCTGAGCAGTTCATAGGCTTCATCAGACTGCCAAAGGAGTCCATAACAAAAAAGAACCCCTGCCATAGATATTGAAGTTGTTCATATGGACATTTAAGAGGATGGCATTCATCAAAGTTTTGAAATATCTAGATGTGTGACATTTTTACAACTCACTTAACCTTCCTTGTTTTCAGCAAAATAGTTATAACCACATCTTAGTTTCTAGGACTCTGTGAATCTAATCCATTTCCGTGTTTCTGGGTTGAAAAGGTGTTTAAACAACTTTAGATATATGGATGTTGATCCCATTTTTCTAAAGGATAAACAGCAAATGCAATTGTGTTGAAACTGATTTCAGGGCTTAACGGTCTCCTGACTTTTTTTTTAATATGCTCTTAACCCCTCATGTTCATTTAAATTGTCATCTGTAAACTGTACATCATGTCCATTTTTTTAAAAGCTCAGTTAAAATTATAATAGGAAAGAAATGTATCCAAATTATAATGACCTTTTCAGACTATATCTTAAAACAAGCAATCAAAATTCTAAGCTGGCTGCTATTTACAAGGGCAGAGAACTCTTATGAGATAATGTATGTAAAGCATTTTGCAAACCATAGAGCACTAGACAAATGTCTGCTGTTGTTGTCGATATTGTTGTTAAGGGCACCCACAAAAAGCAATATGCAAGTAAGTATATGGTCAATTTTTTATATTACATTTAAGCCAAATGATTTACTAGAGAAAATGAATTCTAAATATCTACTTAGGAATAAATAAATGTAAGCAGCTAACTATTCTGAATTTCTGCACTGATAACTTAAATATACCTAGGATTCCTTGTAATTTTTCTGGATTATTTCATGCCTCAAATACAATTTACCAAATCATCACCAACTCTAAGCCACATTTTGTAAATGTCAAAAGCATGCTCAATATGTAAGGTTTGACCAAGGATAGAGTGCATCAGTTAAGAAGATAAAATTAAGATATTTTAATTTATTTCATTATTTAAGATCTATTTCTGTGGATAGATTATGAGTTTTTTTTTTAAAGAAAGAGACTAGTTTTTTGTCTTTCTTTGTAATACAACATAACTTGATAAACATTTATTAAACCCTACTATGCATCTGGTACTGTACTAAGCACTGGAGTTACCAAGAAAGTCACTCTCCTTGCCCTCAAGGAGTTTATAATCTGATGAAGACTTTGCATAACAAGAAGCTAAGGGAGCAGAGGGAATTTTGAGGGAAGGGAAACAGGATGGGGGTGGAATGGAATCCAAAGAGAACAGCCGATGGAAAATGAAGAGTTCACTGGGCTTCTTAGCCCTCTTCATCTGGAGGTTTGGAGGAGTTTTTTGTTCTGCCCTCCAGCTCTTCAATCAAAAAGGCAAAGGCAACAGAGAGATGTGATATGGTATGAGCACCAAAGTTGAAACAATGTCCTTGATTACAACTTCCCTGGGGATGAGCTTTTCCTGGGGGGAGAGGGAAGACATGATGTGAAACTGATGGGTAATGAAGAAAGCAAAGCGCCTGTCATCTTAATAAATGCCATCAGTAGCTATACTAATAATAGAAATAATTTTACGGAAACTTATTCATATACATAGTCACACACTCTCAACATTTGTTTATAAGAGTTGCCTAGTATATAATAGTGTTTTTGTGGACATGATCCTATTTTGCATCCTCAGGGAAAACTTGGATTTTTTTTCTCATATTTCCAAAAGAATGTCTTTAGAAGTAAGTGGTATCTGGATACTGCAGAGATAGAAATGTACAATGTCATGGTATTTGGCCACAGACTGATGATGCATTGCACAAGGATATTGAGACACCATTCCCATAAAACTTGTAACATTATAGTTCAGGGACTATTTAACCTTTAATACAAATCATTTTTATTGTCTTAGTAGAACTCAAAATATTTTCTTCTTTCTGAATCTTTTTAACTGTGTGGCACCAGCTGCATTTTATTTTTGTCCATGGGATGAAAAGACAAGATATGTTAAAATTCTTCTCATAAACAATTCAGTTGAAAAACTACTTGAGCAATAGTCACCTCTCTTCCAAAGAGGGCATTATTAGGAATAATGTAGTAAAGCACTGAAGTCACACAATTTAGGCAGCATCACTGCCTTACCCCTTGCCCTTTTTCTCTATCATCTTGTAGAACCACTCACCATTTGTTATCTTTCCCCCTTCCTAATTGTGGAAAATAATACCTTTGTATGCACATTTTAATAATACTTTCCAGAAAATATTAAAAAGCTACTTTGTAATAGAACACATTGCTTTTATTTCATTTATATATTGCTTTTAAAAATGATTTAATCTGCAATGTAATGATCACTGGAAATTTACTGTAGAAATGATTTTCACCTGGTTAGTACTGCTAGAATGTCTATCCATTTTTTGTCCAATCTGGCACTCATTTATGCTAAACTTTCGACATCTTAGCAAGTGAATGCTCTCTGGATGACTTTTTCGCTTACTTTATTGTGCCTTGCAATCATATGCTCTATTCTTTTCTTCCTTTTCAGTTTGGCAAAGACAAAAATTGCAGTGAACACAGTACAGGGAAATGAAAAAAAAAAGAAAGAAATGTAATATAAAAGAATAAAGTGCTTTGAATTCCAGTGGGGAAATAAAAATGATTTGTGTTAAAGGTTAAATAGTCCCTAAACCATAATGTTACAAGTTTTATAGGAATGATGTCTCTATATCCGTGTGCAATGCATCATCAATCCCCAGCCAAATACCACTGACATAGTATATTTTTTATCTCTACAGAACAATATTTGGATACCACTTACCTCTGAGGCAGTTTTTCTAGAAATTATAAATATATTTCTTTCCAGGGATCAAAAGAAAGCACATCAAAATGAAAGATGAAGTGAGAAATCTGAATTCACAGCTGCTTTATGTAAACGGGGAGGAGCGCAGCCTTGCACATTCCAATTCACTCAGCAAAGATGAGAGAGAGAGGGGGGCCGAAAATGTGATATTTGTGGGATTCCTTTATACTCCCCACTGCCTTGGCATTACAAATGATTACAAACAATCAGATTTCCTTTGTTCAAGAAGAGCCATGAAATTACCATCGGAAAGATTCTCATATGTGATTTTTTTTTTTGCTATGCTCTGGGTCCATTTGTGATGGTCTCACAATGACCTGTTTGTTATAAGAACAAGATTTCAGTTCTGGGCAAAAAATTTCCACTTATTTGTCTTTACATTCATTTAAAAAATAACTGTGATAGAGTCTTTGAAGGATACCAAAAAAAATCTAGTTTTGTAAACCAACAAATTTTAATTTCTCAGTTAAAAAGCAACATTACCAACAAAAAAAAAATTCCTTCATCATTAATACAGATGTCTGACAATAAAAAACCCAAAACCCATAATTTTTCTAGCACTCAAAAGACTATTTTATTTTTCCATAGCAAAGTAGTGTTCATGATTATGAGATAATATTTATGTATTAATGATGTGAGGGATATAATTTGCAAAGACTCCAGGGAAATTTGTGACTTTGAAATGGTGAATTATTCAAAGGATTGGTATGTATTATTTGATATTGTATGTTGCATGTGTGTGTGCATGTGTGTATGTGTGTGTGTATGTGTGTGTTTGAGAGAGAGAGAGAGAAAGATAAAGACAGAGAGAATGAACCTACTAGTGTCCCTAATACAGAAGCACATTCTCGTACCTATGACTATCTTTGCAAATGTAGGGCATACTGGCTCAGTAGAGATAAAACTTTGCTTTCTCAGAGCTGCACTTAGTGGTAGCAGAAAAGTGGTTTGCAGTCTTTGGTATTGTCTGAGGATGGTAGGGAGAATTCAGTGGCAATGGACACCAAACAAGTAACATCTGAAACCAACCATGGGAACTGACTCTTGTTCAGGTGTCAGTGGGGCTGAAAGGAAACAAGTATGGGGTAGCTTAGCGTCTGCCAGGCCTACAGAGGAAAAAAATAAACTCTATCCTTTCTATTCCTAGGTTTTAGAATCACCACTACTGACAATATGATGTGACAACCAGCAAGTTAAATGTGATGGAGTCTAATAGTTATAGAATCAGGTATAGATATTCAGCAATGGCCAGTACGTAGATTGTTTTGCATGACTGTGCTTATTACAAGGGTGCATTGAGGGAGGATTCATTGGGAACTGATAGTATAAGAAAAAGAAAAGAAGACCAATAAAACACTTTAATAAAGCATATTGTCTACACATCCAAAGAGTCAAAAAATCAGAGTTCTAATAAACTGAAAAAGTTCATAATGTCTAATAAGATTTTTACAACATTTAAGTTAAAAATTATTTTAAACAATCCTTAAATAGCATAGTTCATTTGGAAACAAGTCATATCAAGACCTTACTAATTTGTTCTTAGCGCTCCTATTTCTATAAAGGGGTGTGGGTATATGTGTATGTACATGTATGTACATGTATGTGGCATGTGATATGCGAAAGGAGAAGCAAGCCTAAATGATATGTGGTTCTTACCCTCAAAGAGCTAATAATCTAGCAAGAGGAATTATACATATGCAAAAAGAGCTATAATACCAAATGTATAAAGAGGTACTGTGAAAAGGCAGAACAGAGGAAAAAAGTAAACTCCATCCCCCCACTGGGAGTGAATCAGAGCTGGTCTCTGGAAAACACGGGATATGTGTTGGGATTTGAAGGATGGATAGAATTTCAGCATGTTGATGTAATGAATTACTTTGTGTAAATTTTTAAAGAACTCAAAGTCTGGGACATAGTTCCAAAGTGGTGCCTGGTTTGTTTAGCATGTGAAGTGTAGTAAAGAAGGGAGGTTAATGTGAAATTATACTGGAAAAATAACAGATTGTTGACAGTTTTGGATGCCCTTAACCATTAAAAAAAGAGAACAAAATTAAAACATATTTTGACATTGAGAAATAGTAAATATATCACACTCCATGCTGAGTAATCAGAACATGGGCTATAGGAGGAAAGCTTTTTAAAACATATATCCCACTTTTATCTTCAACATCCCTGGCTCATCAATGTTAATAAGATTTGGTAAAAACAATGTGTCAATCAAGAAATATTCAAACTGCCAATCAAGATCAGTACGTAGAGGACTACATTAAAATGATCTAAATGATGCCAAATTTCTAAGTGAAGCATAAAACATCTGAAAATAGTGGATGTCATGTTCAAGGGGTATTTAATATAGATTACACATCATAGTACATTTAACTTAACTTTAGAAAGTGAGTCTGAAAAAAGGTTGGAAGTAGTACTGGTAGGAAACTTTTTATAGAGAAATTCTACATGTATGATGTTCCAGTCATTCGTCTAATACAATAGATTTAGAAACTGTGACTTCAGACTCTAAAGTATATATTATGATTTTTCTAGAGAAGGTCTTTAATGATCTCTAGTCCTTTATTCTTGTTCTTACCATATCCAGTTTCAAGTTCCTGTGTGAAACTTCCATCTCAGCCTCTCTTCCATCCTTATGAATTGGAACAGTCTATACATATTCAAGATACTTGAGAAAGCTGTTCATGTCTGAATTAGTCCAATTTCAAGCCAAGATTAAGTTATGTGAGATTAGAAATCACTGTTATTTTGACCTAGGGAATTCAAGTGCTTTGTCTAAGTTCCAACTACATAATTTTTGAGTTCACAAACAACCAACGAGGTCAGCTAGTATGAGCTTCAATTATGAATCCTTTCTTCAATGTGTCTGAGGAGTGCTTATCAAGGCTTCACTTGAAAACCTGTAGTGATTGAAAACTCAGGTCATCTTCTCCTCATTGTGATAACTCAAATTATTAGGAAAGAGGTTTTGTTTGCTGGTGCCGAAATCTGAATCCTAGTCACTTGTTTGTCCTAACTCTCCCCTCTATCACGATGTAAGTCCAAAATATACTATTTTTATTGTATCCCCCCTCCATCTCATTTTCATCTTTGTTACTCTTCTCCAAGCATAGGATCATAGGACCAGAGATGCAGAACGGCAAAAGACATCAGGGGTTGTCTATTCTAAATTCCTGTTTTTACAGATGAGGAAACTGAGGACCAAGTAGACTAAATTTTTCACCAAAGTTTATAGAGGTGGCAAGCATCAGAAGCGAGTTCTGAACCCATCTTCTGAATCCACAGTGCTGCTCTTTTCACTATACCATGTTGCCTCTCACTTTTGAATGTCTCTTAAAAATTGTAATGCCTAGAATTCTTACATGTCAGCTGCCTAGAACAGAGTACAATGAGTTGAGTAGATGTATGGATGAAAAACCACTTATTAGATGCTTACTATGTTTCTGGTACTATGTTACATGCTGAGGAGACAAATTAAATTTTAAATGGTCTCTGCCCTGAAGGAGCTTACATTCTAACAGGGGAAGAAAAAACACATATGGGAGTATTAGATAGAGATGCATGTTTTAGACAGGGAATTCACAAGGATGGTGAGTGAAGCTATAGGGGAATTGATTGATATGTTCTCTCTGGCAATGTTCATGTTGATTTGACTATTTTCTCAGAGCTATATGTAGAAGTAAGTGTTTCCTGAGGCAGTATAGTATGAAGATGGTTGAGTGCAGCAGGCCATGTGATGGATCTAATCACCTCCCTCTTCTGGTCACTGCACTATTAATGGATTCTAGTTTGCTTTAGTTTTTGGCGGGGCTGCCATCTCATACTGCTTCTATTGTGTTCATAATCAACTGAAATTATTAGTTCTTTTTTCCCCTCAAAATCAACTGTTTTTAGTCATTTCATGCACCTCTGTGCATAGAAAAAATTAAAAAAAACTTAATTGGAAGACTTCATACAACTGTAATATTATGAGTTCTAGCCTGGAAAAATCATTTTTGATTCCTGTTTTGTTATCCAATGTAACTCTGTCCCTCCAGTCTACTTCATTTGTAAATCTAGCAAGTTATGTCATCTCAATGGCTTCATTCAAGTCCCTAGGGACTTGAAAAAAAGGCTCCCAGTCCCACACACACACCCAGCTGAACGTTCATCTTATAGTCACCATCCTTATCAGTGTGGTCAATCATTTAGTTCTAAGCCATGTAACAGTGCATTATCCCATCTAGCTCAGCTAAACTCACCAAATAGTGATGAAATTCTTTATTACGTAAGAGACAATCCAGATTCAGTAGCCTCAAAATGGTTTCCTGAAAATTTATAATCTCATTTCATAGTCATAGCATCACTAAAATTTAAAGACAAAAGATAGAATTGAGTCTAACTCTCCAATTTTACAAATGAAGAAACTGAGGAATGAAGAAGTTAATGCTTACCAGATCCAAGACTACAATACTGGTTTCCTGGATCCTTGATCATAGATCCTCTTTCTACCATAGAACATTACTGTATTATAATGGAATCGTGGAATTTCCAAGTTGAGAAGTACCTTACAAACAGTAGACCAATTTAAATATGAAAAAGAATTTCCCCTTAACATTTCTAACAAGGGTATATATATATATACAGTCCTTTTTTAAGAGATCTAGATGCTTCTATTACTTCAGGCACTATGATATATAGAGTGCTAGGCCATGAGTGAGCAAGATCTGAGTTCAAATCCTGTCTCTGACACTTCCTAGCTATGTGACCCTGGGCAAATCATTTAACCCTTATCTACCTCATTTTCCTCTTCCCTAAAGTAGGATAAAAAACAATACCTAATATCCAGGATGATTGGGGCAGGTGGTGGCTCAGAATGCTTTGCCTGAAATCAGGAAGACTCAGAAAAATCAGCTCAAATCTGGCCTCAGACATTTACTAACTGTGTGACCCTGGTCAACTCATTTAACTCTGTTTACCACAGTTCCTCATCTGTAAAATGAACTGGAGAGGAAGTAAGTGGCAAATCATTCCAGTGTCTTTGCCGACAAAACTCCAAATGGGGTCATGCAGAGTCAGACATAGCTGAAAAACTCACAAACATGCAGGATTATTATGAAAAGAAAGTGAAATATCCATAAAATGCATTGCAAACCTTAAAGCTCTCCGTGAATTCTAGCTGTTATTGCTGTTAAACTGTTGACTTTTTAAAGTCAATTTTTGAGTTATCAGTCTCAAATTTCCCATTTTACAACTTCTTCCCATTGCTTAGTTCTTCTGTACTTCGGACTAAACAAAATATGCCCCAAAACTAGGAGACAACTACCCCATTCTCAGTAAGTTTTCCTTTATGCAGGCTAGATTGTTATCTCCTTAATCAATCATCGAGTATTGCCTATTTCTATATTTTATATGCTCTGATACAATAAAAATTGGCTTATGTATTGATCCAAGTGTCTGCTGTGCATTCATTTAAACTTAGCAAATGTTGAATCTAGGTTTATCCTAGTGACACTGATATCATCTTGTATACATCATTATAGATTTCAAATATGAAGCAAAAAATCTTATATTCCCCTGTTTTTCTGATTCCCACTCCCCTAATATCACCAATTCATTCCACAGTAATCACTTAACATTTATTAGATGGTAACATGTTTGCTCACCATGAGCTATGTGCTGCAGCTGAATCAGTGGTATTATGGAGGGAAAAGCTCACATTCTATTTCAAATTCTATTACTAATCTCTTAAACCATATTGTTCCTAACACATAGCCTATTTTAAGGACTCAGAAGGAGGCTTGTGACTGGTACAAGTAAACCTGAAATAATAGTAAGAATCATGTTGATTACAAAAATGTGGCTCAATTACCCTTCTTAGTTACAGCAATTTTGCTATTACTGAGCATCTCTCCTCCCCTCCCACCCTCCCCAAAACAAAACTGTGATCATTGTGGATGCTATTTACCAGTCAATGGAGAGGGTGCAAGTTAAAAAGCCTTGTTATTAGTTCTTTATTGTGAAACAGCCTCCTGTTAATGAGAATTTGTGTGTTTATAAATATTTCATTTGAAATTTTTAAATAAGCTCTAAGCCCTGTCACTTTGGTGATATGGTTATTGTCTAATTTAAGCCTTAATTTTTAGCTGTTAACAAAGCTTTTGTTTAGTGACACAATTTTGTAAGGGCTTAATGAGAGTGAGTTTAACTTGCTTCATGTCCCTTTATTCTATTGTCATGGCACTGTTTCATATTCAAATATTTCCTCTCCTTATTTCACTCTTCACCATGGCATTATCTATATTGGTGCTTAAATTGCTATCCAAGCCAATTAAATGCAGTAGGCTATTGTGCTGTACAAAGTGTTGCATGAAATACACAGATAATTTTATTTTTAAATATATTTAGTGACCATTTCATTGCTTTGACTGAGAGGCATTTAGGTAATACAGATGGGAACTTTGGTTACTACCAACAGGTAAAGAGTAGGTAGATGTATAGTAATTCATTGTTTCTTAGAAAAAGGGATGTTTGTATGCAGTTGGTTATTATATTATTGCCTGATTCACTTAAGAGATTTAAAAGCAATGCAATTCCAAAAAAACATGGCTTAAGTACTTACTATGTGACTGTGTGACCCTGGAAAAGTCATTAACCTCTGAGTGTCAAGTACAAATAGAGAAAGTGAACATTAACCTGTACATAAGAATACCTATGAGTTGCATATTGACTTAGTTTTAAAATGTAATGTTATACATGTTTTCTTTTCTTCTTTTTTCTTACATATTTCCCAACTACATTATAATTTGGTTTAGGCCCTGTCAGGAGTGTTGTAGGTTAGGGCCACATGTCTGACACACTTGGTCCAGAAAACTTTTTTCTTTATTAACAATATGTATTTAATATTCATTTATACTTACATTCAATATATAGAGTTTTAATACTTCACAAATTCATTCTCCAGTGTCATATAATGGTATGTTTTTGACCCTGTGTATTTTAAGAACTTGTTTTGTAATAATCAAGCATTTTTCTCTCCTTTTTGTTTTTCTCTGAAAGTAAAAACAAAAGAAAGAAAGAAAGAAAAAGGAAAACTGACTGGAAGGAAGGAAAGAAGAAAGGAAAGAAGGAAAAAAAGAAAGAGAAGGAAGGGAGGAAAGAAAGAAAGAAAGAAAGAAAGAAAGAAAGAAAGAAAGAAAGAAAGAAAGAAAGGAAGGAAGAAAAAGAAGGAAGGAAGGAAGAAGAAAGAAAGAAAGAAAGAAAGAAAGAAAGAAAGAAAGAAATGAAGAAAGAAAGAAAGAAAGAAAAAAGGAAGAAAGAAGAAAGAAAGAAAAAAGGAAGGAAGAAAAGAAAGAAAATGGCAGAAGAATGGAGGGAGGAATGGATAGAAGGAAGGGAGGGAGGAAGGGAGTAAGGAAGAAAGGAAATGAGAAAGATCCCTTGATCATATAAGCACAGTCAAGCAAAACAAATCTTCATGTTGGCTGCATTCAAAAATATGTTTCTCATTCCACATATCAGTCCATCTTTCCATGATGAGGTGAGCAGTGTTCTTCTTCATCTGTTCTCTAGATTAATGGTTGTTCATTTTTTTGATTAGAGCTCAGACTTTCAAAACAGTTTGTTTTTCCAGTGTTGACATAATGGTATATCATATACTATGGTATAAATTGTTCTCTTGATTCTGCTAACTTCACTCTGTATTAGGAAGATGGTAGTCTTCTGAGAACTCTAAATCTGTATTTCTTTTAGCAAATTTGTATTACATTAACTAACATATCTCAATGTACCTCACTTATATATTACCATTTTTTTTAATGTCTGGGCACATTGTCCCCTAGAGATCTGGTGTTCACTGGTGAGAAAGTGTGACCTTGGTATCTGTGTGGATTGTAAAGTATTATTCCTGCCTTTGCTTTAGTCTATGTGAATATTGGTGATATTATTCTTTATCCTCATAGCCAAGTAAATGATGAGATTTAAGATATAAAAGTTATCATTGTTTATATAAAAGGAAGCACACTTATAGAGGTTCAAGAGAAAAAAGATGTGAGTAGGGGGAACATGCCCTCCTGGATCACTGCCTTGTTATGGCAGAGGGCCTTGCTCAATGAATCTACAAGCTATGCCATGCTGGATTACTCAAGATGGATGGGTCATAGAAGAGAGTTCTGACAAAAGTAATCCACTGGAGAAAGAAATGGCAAACCACTCCAGTATCTTTGCCAAGAAAACCCCATGGAAAGCAATAAAATGATAAAAAGAGATGACATGGGAAGATGAGCCTCTCAAGTTGAAAGTCATTCAATATGCTACTGGGGAACAGTGGAGGACAACTACAGGTAGTTCTAGTACTAATGAAGTGACTGGGTCAAAGCTGTAAGGAAGCTCAGCTATGTGTCTGGAGATGAAGCTATATAGATAAATATTGTACAGGAACCTGGAATATATGATCTATGAACCAAGGTAAGCTGAATGTGGTCAAAGAAGAGATGGAAAGATAAATATCATCAACAACTTGGGTGTTAGAGAATTTAAATGGATAGGAACAAAAAACATGAATTTGGCCAGACTTCTAGAGATGGTGGAGGAGAGAAGGGTCTGGAATGCTATAGTCCATGGTCACAAAGAATCAGAATGACTGAATGGAAGGGGAGAAGATATTTCCTGTAAGATACTGAGAAGTTTTTAGTATAATGGTGTGTTGTTCAGCCTTCTTTAGGAATCAAGAAGTAGTGTGAGATCAGGCCAGAATAAATGACTTGAACCACAGAATAAGTGGTTGTCCACGTGCCCTGCGCAAAAAGTATGCAGTGAGTCAGTGGATGGCCACCAAGTAGAATCATTACAGTAGATTCAGAGTTTAGAGAATATTGTATTTAAATATGTCACTCTTTTTTTTTTTTTTTACAGAGTAGCCACTGAGTCTCAGATAAGTCGTAAATTTCCCTAGTTCATACAGGTAGTACGAAATAGAGCAGTGAACCCATATTCTTTAATTCCAAATGAAGCACTCTTTCTACTGTACCAATACTCCTAAATCAGATAAATGCAAATTAAAACACTTGTTTTGTATAAACACACATATCAAAGTGACAAAATGAGGAAAAATCAATGTTGGAGAGGGTGTATGGAAGATCACTACACTAATTCACTACTTACAGAGCTGTAAATTTGTTCTATATTTTTGAAAAGAAATTCAAAATTACACAAGAAAACTTATTATATCTATTCATAACCTTTGATCCAGTGCACCCATTACTATTTTTATATCTCCAAGTAGGTCAATACAGCAAGATAGTTCTTCATGTATGAAAATATGAATATCAGAACTATTTCAAACAGTAAAAACTGGAATCAAGTTATACTCTCAATCATTATGAAATATATGAGCAACTTCTGGTAAATAAATGTAATAAAATATTGTTATTCCATAAAGAATTATGAAAATGAATAATTTGGGGAAACATGGAAAGACATGCATGAACTTACACAAAATAAAGAAAGTAGAACTAAAGAAACAATATTCCCAGTTTGCAACAGTGTAAATCACTATGATGATAAAAATTGACAATCCTTTAGTAAAATACAAAGGAAATATTGGAAAATGTGGAAAATAGTTTAATAAGATCATACATGTATAGCCTATATCAGATTCCATCCTGTCTTGGGGTGGAGGGGAGGGAGGAAAGAGGTAAAAATTTAGAACTCAAAATCTTATAAAAGTGAACATTTAAAAATAAAATTTAATTATTTTTTTAAAGAACTATCATTCCTTTCACTACTGAAATATACACTCAATCTTGATTGGAAGAGAAGGAAAGCACAGAAATTAATAAATTGCTTATAGCAGGCCTACACAATATTCAGCCTCTGGGCCGCTTGTAGCTGCATGCCACCAAAGGATTTCAGGTGGCCTGCAAATAATGTTCAAGATGTAAAACACACCTGCATAACACATCCTTTACAGGCTGTTTTGGTGGACAGCAGGACATGCTATGCAGGTCTGGTTTATGGGGATTAAGTAATTTTTTGAAAATGAATAAAGTAGAGAATCTCCTATTAATCACTCTGTTCACAGAGTCTTTTGCTCAGAAGCTGCTGAATACATTTGTGGAATGTGTTTATTAAATTTTAACAAACATGTTTTGCTGTTTATGCATGATTGTTCAGTCTGTGAAAATAATTATAATGTAATTAAGAATATTTTATTCCACTTTAACAAAATAATTTAACAAATTAAAGAATAAGTTAAATACAACAGTTATCTCGAACATAAATGGATTGAATTCCCTTATGAAAAGGGAAAAAAATTGATTGTATTAGAGAAAATTACAATAGCTTTTACATTACACTTAGATTATACTTGTAGGGAATATGTGTACTATCAAATGATATACATAGATTTAAGAGCAGAGGATATAGTAAAAATTAATATAATTCAAACAAGTCTATAAAATTGAGTCGCTATGGTGAAATCTGTCAAAACAGTATATTGATATATATATATATACTGTTATTGAAAAGGGAATCATCTCATATTTAAAGGTATTACTAATGTGAGTATATAAATAGGAACATATTACAGGAATAAGCAAACCAGTTTAGTTTGGGATATTAAAATTATATTCTACAGCACAAATAAATTACATTTAAAATCAGAAAGAAATTTTAAAATATTGAACCAAGGTGTAATAAAATTATCAATAAAAAGAAAAAAATCAACAGACAGATGTATGGAGACTAAACATGATGTGGTGGAGAATGATTCAAAATGAAGTTGAATAAATACTATGGGAAATATTTTTAAAATTCTGCTTTTTACTTTTTTTTCAAATCTTATTTTTACGTTCAGGAAAGTCTTAAATAGTTGTGAATTATTCTAACATTTGTCAAACTCAAAGAAAAGTATAGATTTTTTGAGTATTCTAAACTTGTTAGTACATGTTCATGTTTTCCTTTAGTATAATATTTAAATGAATACTTGTTTTAGTGGTAATCAAGTTAGAAAGAAATGTCAAGAGCTCCATTCCCATAGCAAAAAACCAAATAAACAAACTCTAATGTGTTAACTATAGTATTGTGCATTTTGTGTTTTATTCCCCAACTATTCTTTGAGTTTACACACACACACACACACACACACACACACATACACACACACCTCTCTGTTTGCATATGTGTTTATCTCTCATCTACCTATGTCTCTCTCTCTCTCTCTCTCTCTCTCTCTCTCTCTCTCTCTCTCTCTCTCTCTCTCCCTCCCTCTCCCTCTCCCTTTCCTTCTCCCTCTCCCTCTCTCTCTTCCTCTCTGTCTCTCTCTATCTATTCTTGCCCAGTATGTAAGGCAATATTTTCTCATAGAGGAAATTTAATAAATACTTTTGAATGAACAAATACCCTTAGCACCCTTCCCTTCTCTCTTAATGAAGGAAATTAAAATTCAATTTAAGTCAACAAAGATGAATTATCATTCATGATTTGACTATGTCAGAGCAAATACAAAGGCAAATACCAAATTCCCTATGACTTTGTAAAATGGGTGTTGTCTGATCTTCTCCAGAAGTAAATAAAGCATGCACTTGGACCTGTGAACTTCAATAATCTAAATTCTAAAATCCTTTATCTATGTCTCTTCCCTCTGAGCCCAACCTGGAGGTGAGGAGTTCAAATTTTTCTTTGCACAGTTCTGCATGACCCTGGACAAGTCAGCTTACTTCTTTATTTTTCAGTTTCCTCATCTGTAAAATGAGAGGTTGTGCTCTGTAGCCTCCCAGATGTCTTTCCCAGGCTTAAATCTATGACTTGATCCTTTTGCAACAAGAAATGCTATGGCATTTATTTTTTCTCCTTATAGCATGTATGTAGTCTTAAATATCAACTGACCTGTGATGCCGCTATGAAAAATATGCAATTGCAGAAATTCAGAATGACTTCCATTCTTATGACTGCAAATTAATATCAATAAAAGACAGTTGTAACGGGAAACACCATGTCCTTTACAATGACACGTGAGTAATTTGGTACTGAGAGGATGTGCTTTACCAAGTTAAATGAGTGCTGTGCTCAGCAGTACCTCCCGGACTTCTGTGTAGTATTATAGGCTTCAAAGTTGAGATTTGGTTTTATTAAATCAGTATTATATTCCTCAATGAAATATGAATTTTTAAAAGTAATTCCACATTTTCCCAATTTCCTGACAGAGTCTAATAGCACCATAAAGGCTTTTCTTTAAAGGGTCCAGATACCCTTGGGGAAGATCTCAGAATTTTCATCACTCCTGTAATGAATCAGCTATTTCCTTTGGGATTCCCTGAAAGATACTGCTTTGTACTGAATGAACATGAAAAGAAAGATGCCAAAGGAAAAAAGGAACTCAATTAGTTTCAAATTACAGATCAAAGCCCACGTATCCTTTTTATTCCTTTAGATTAATGATGTTTACCCAAGGGTGAAGGGTGAACAACATGTGTTATTTGCTTGTGAACCTTTGAGAGAAAGGAAACTATACGCCCGCATTGATTCTAAGTTTCCTACATCTTTATTACATAAGACTGGGGATTCTGTTTCTTTTGAATAACATTATGTGTCTCAAAATCTATTGAGATAAAAGCTATTTGTTTTTAAAAGAGTCCAAAACTGGTTGCTAGTATCACCAAATGAAGAAAAAAAAAACTACACACACACACACACACACACACATTTTATATATATATATATATATATATATATATATATATATATATATATATATATATATATATATATATCTCATTATGACACTTCCCTTTTCATTTCACCCAATGTCTTTATAGGATAGATAAGATAGTGGACTATAAGAAAATTAAGAAAAATCCTAAAACTCAGGGTATAGATTATACCTGTATTGATTCAACTGAAAAAAATAATGGTCAACTACTTACTTTGTGTGTATTTATGTGGAGGAGGTTGACTGAACTTGGTATATAAAGACAAAAGTTAAACCTAATGTTTTGACACAAAGATTTGGAAATTTTACTCTTAAAAGAAGAATTTTAAAATGGAAGATTTTTTTCCTCTAAATTCATTCTCCATTTGAAAAAACCCCACAATATCAACAAGATACTTAAGTGAACAAAGCCACAAATGATGATGTCTAGTTGAGTTTAATAATCTGGAATGCCTTGTATCCCGTTAGATAAAATATGGCAACAATCAATTAATGGACCAATGAACTTGTATTGATTGTCTACAATGTGCTCAACTTTGTATTAGGCAATAGGGATACAAGTGAAAAAATGAAACGATACCTTCTTATAAGGCACTTGTATTCTAGTGGTACCCAAATAAGTACACATGAAAATGTAAACAACATACATATATGTATGAAATGATACATACACACACACACAAATACATACATAATTAATCCAAGTATGTACAACATAGCTAAATACAAGGTAGATTGAGAGAGAGGACATTAGCAGTTGGGAGGGGGGCATGGTTAGGAAAGATTTCATGAAAAGAAATCATAATTAAGACATGTATCCAAAATAAAAAACATTTAAGGATTTGGTGAGCTGAGCTCAATTTCTATTTTACAAAGCTTCAGCTTTCTGTCTAAAAGAAGCATTCTCTCAGAAGAGGGGAAGTCCTTTTCAGCTCTTGATGTATAGCCTACTGTAAACATATCGTACTCATGCTCTGCAAAATTTATGACTCTTCAAAGGCTCTTATTATCCAGGGAGTTGCTTCATGAATGATTCCTCCTTAAGAAGCAAGATTTCTACTATTCACAGAATATGGGTAAATCAAGAAATCTCCATATTTGCTGAACAAAATATCACCATATGTACTGAATCTGGTAGCACTAAGTTACACATTAATGTTGATAATTTTATTTTGCATTTTTATTATTACTCTACTGTAAAAGCCAATTCTAGGTGGTAAAACTTAACATAGTCATCACTGACTGTATTTTTCCCAGTCTATGAGTCTATGATTCCGTGGCATCATGCTAAATACTGAAAAAAAATACAAATCTCTATAAAAGGTATATATCTACCTGTTACATTTCACTCAGGGGCAAAACTCACCTTAATCATTCCCAATGAAACCAATAAGAATGATTCAGATTTACACAGAATCCTTCAAAACCAGTGTTAAAATGCAGAACATATGAAAAATGCAAGGAAGAAGACAATTTACCTTTTAAAAATCAAAGGAATCCACTTGAAAAATGAGAGATTGTGTATTAGACAAAGTGAAAGATGAATATTATAAAGTATGTTAGCTTAAGATATTTGAGAAATGCCACTTTACCACACGTTCTCCGATGAAAACAAAGTCACCATTTGTGAATAAAAGAAATAAGTTTAGGTAAGACATTTTTCTTTTCAATAGTCAAAATACCAACAACTTCAATGCTTCTAAAAGACTTTTCAAATTCTACTAAAGAAAATTTTCTCTTAAAACTTTGCCTTTTCAAATAACATTTTTTTTCTGTCTACCTCCTCTCAACCTTCTTTTTAAAAGAAGAAAATTCATAACAAATATACATAGTCCACACACATCTCATACTGGAAAGATAAAAAAATGGTATGGCATTCTACATTCTGAGTTTGTTATTTCTCTGTAGGAAGAAGGTCCAATGCTTCTTTGTTGGTCCTCTGGATTCTTTGTTGGACATTGCTTTGATCTGAACTTTGAAGTCTTTAACAAATGTTTGTCTTTGTAAAATCATTATTCTATAATTGAATTACTTCTTCCCACTTCCCTCACATCAGTTCATAAAAACCTTCCCAGTTTTCTCTAAAACCATCTTTTAAATAATTTCTTACAGCACAATTGAATGTTATATTATAATTTGTTCATACCTTAATTTATATATGTTACTCTTTTACCTGATGGTTGGATACCCTCCCAGTTTATAACACTTTGCCACTACAAAATGTGCCAGTATAAATAATTTTTTTGGAAGAGCTGGATTTTTTCCTCTTTCTTTGATCTTTTGGCATATAGGCCAAGTAGTAGTTTCAACAGACAAAAGGTTATGCAATTTAATAACTTTTATGCATAGTTCCATATTGTCCAGAATTGCTTGGATAAGTCACAACTCTATCAATAATGAATGTACTAGTTTCTCCTTCCCATCTGCTCCATTTTTTTTTTATTTTTGTCAACCTTGTGAATCTGACTTAAGTGATGCAGAACCTCAGAGTTGCTTTAATTTGTATCTCTCCAACGATGAATGATTTGGAGAATTTTTTTTTCTTGTTAGGTAACAGGTTGGATTTATTCTTTTGAATGGTGCCTATTTAAATCCTTTATAATTTATTAACTAAGGAGTGACTTTCTGATATATGTGAATCATACACACACACACAGACACACAGACACACACACACACACACACACACACACACACACACATATATATATGTATATATATTATATATATATAAAGAGTGAGGAGCAAGTTCAGAAGATAGCATATAGGCAAAAAGTTTTTAACCCAGGATCAAAGCAGAGTGGTGAGGAAAGGAGAAATTCTTTCTCCAGCCCTTCACCACTTCTTACCCTGGGATGTTACCCCCAGAGGAGGTCCAGACCTTTTCCTCTGCCTTTCTGGAACCAACACTGGTAACTAGGTAGTGAGTATCAGGCTTGCCAAATGACTTCTCTTCCTGAACTCTGCACAAGGTCAGGCTTCTTGGTGTACATATAGTTACTCTTTATGACTTCCTGTGTGCGTGTCTACCTTCTTTTGTTTTTGCCTTGGAAGGATCTCAACAGTAGTTCCTACCTAGAACTGTCTCAATATCTCTAGGCCTCTCCGTCTCTGTATGTTGACGTGGCTTTGAAAACAGACTGTGAAATTTTTATTGGATTTCTCAGTCAGGGTTTGATCTGGTGCATTTTCCTTTGCGGAGCAACTGTGGAAGACAGCTTGGCTGTGCTCTGACCTGCTGCTTGGTTATCTTGGTTCCTCTCCCAATCCATGGGATGGATTACATGAAAGTATTCTTAAACATGGAAACTCATCTCATTGTAAGTGGCAAAGAAGTACGTAGAGTGTGGTGTTTATCAACTGAAGCAACTTTAAAGCTGGTTTGACTAGTCTTAATAATAGTACCTCTATAGCACTTTGAAGTTTGAAAATAGCTTTATATACGTTAACACACGTGACACTTATAAGAGCCTAGTAACATAGTTGCTATTATTATCCCTACTGTATAGAGGAGGAAAGAGGCTGAGAAAGGTTAGGTGACTTGCCCAGGGTCACAAAACTGATAAGTGGCTGAAGATTTGAATTTAGGTCTTCTTGATTTCAAATCCATCCCTCTAGTTGTCTGGAAACTTAAATGACCAACGAGGAGGAGTTTTAATTCCCACAAGCTTTCAATTTGCATAGATGTCTATTTCAAGTGCATTAAATAGTGGGGTCTTGGTTAGATAATTCTTTCATGGGCTGTTTTCCAGAAGAATGTAATTAAACAAACAAAAAAAGAACTTAATAAACAAAAGAAGTTCAATGAGTCTGATTTGACAATTGGTATGTTAAATGTGTGGGAGGACATGCAACAGTCAAATAGAATGGAATGCTTAGGATCTGCATTATTTCAGAGAAAGTGCAAAGCAGTGAAATCACAGATCCATTTCAGTATTTGAACATTGAGTTGAAGGAGAAAAAAATGATAGTTTGGTTTGAGTTTTTATCAGTCACTTTCCTTGGTTGAGAATGATTTCATATATCCCTGCCTTTTTTGGGGGGGGGGGGCGGAATAAGAGCTTTTAGTTGTCAAAGACAATGCCTTATGGTTTCACTGCTTAGGAAGCATCATGTGGATCCAAAGCCTGTAGTGTAGAAAGGACTGAAAAATTTCTCTTGGATAAAAGGCATCTTCTTCCTCCTCCTCACCTTCATAAAAGCATTTATTAATTCTGCACACAACATATACTTTACAAAATCTTTCAAGAGAGTCCCTGCTTTTTAAGGTTGTCTGATTTAAGATAATATTAATTTTAGGCAAAAATAAATGAATACATGTTACATAATTCTGTAAATGTGGCATTTCATTTGTGTATAAGTAAAGAACTGAAAGTATTCACTAGGTGTGGCAAGTAAATTGTGACAGGTAGACTGCCTGGCTGTTGCAAAAAAGTACACACACACACACACACACACACACACACACACATACACACACACACACAGAGAGACACAAATTCCAGAAGACCTCCAGAGCACTGAGTAGATTATCAATGGAAGATGAATGGGGGATAGAAGCTCTGGGCAAAGTCAACATAGCTAAGTAGAAGATGTACTATAGCTAAGCTCTTGCAATATTTCCCTCTAGACAATTTAAAATAATTCCTCAAATTAAATTCTGTAGTGACAAAGCCAACAGGGTGAGACAGTTTTCCAGTCAAAGACAACTTACTAAGTCAGAAATAGAGCTCTGTGACACTGGCATGTGGGCAGGCCTGGAGTCTTTGGAGCAGCATTACCACTTGTGAGACTTGGCAATGACAGCAACAATAACAAATAACAACAACAAAACCAGACCATAAAAACTTCTGTGGCGACAAGGAAGATCAAGACAGAAATTCAGGAGCGATGATGTCAAAATACCTACAAGTAAAGCCTCAAAGAAAAAAATGTTAATTGGAAACAAGCCCAGCAAAAATTCTTGGAAGAATTAAAAATGATTTTAAAAATCAAATACGAGTGACAGAGGAAAAATTGGGGAAAGAAATGAGAAAAATGCAAGAAAAGTATGGAACATCAATTAACAGCTTGGTAAAAGCAGGGATATGTGCTTGCTCCCTTCCTTTTAATGTAATATTTTCTTCAATGTTGTCAGATGCCTTCAACAAAGATGAAAATGAAATCAAGATCCACTACTACACTGATAGTAATATTATTTAACTTGACAAGGCTATAAGCCAAAATTAAAGTGGAGGGAGAGCTGGTGCATGATGTTTTATTTGCAGATTACTGTGTAGTCAATGCAGCCTCTGAAGCTGAGATGCAGCGAAGTACAGAATTGATTCTTTGTTGTTTGTGCTAATTTTGGCCTAACAATCAACAGCAAGAAAATAGAGGTTCTCCACCAGCCAGTACTGCAGCATCCATGTATGGAATTACATGCAAATTGAGAACTTTTGAATACTGTGAATAAGTTCACTTACATTGGCAGCATACTTTCCAGGGATGTACACATTGATGATGAGGTTGATTGCCAGAGCTAGCTCAGTGGTTAGGAGGCCTGGAACGAAAGTGTGGGAGAGAAGAGGTGTTAGATGGCCTAGCATACTGAAGGTCTACTGAGCTGTTGTGCTGATCTTATTATTGTGTGCTTGGGAAACCTGGGCAATATACCACCACCATGCCAGGAAACTGAATTGCTTCCATTTGAATTGTCTTAGGAAGATTCTTAAGATCATGGAGCAAGTGCTTGTGGAAAATGAGGGCCTTTATCAAGCTGAACTGCCAAGCACTCAAACTCTGCTGCAGAGATTGCAACTCTGCTGGGGCTGGACACAGTGTTTGAATGCCAGAAGCATGTTTGTCTAAGGACTATTTTACAGAGAACTCACATAAGGCAAGTGCTTGCTTGGAGATAAGAAGCAATACAAGTACACTTTCAAGGTCTTTCTGAAGAACTTTGGAATATATTGTGAAACATTTGAGATACTGACACAGGACTGCCCAGCATGGTGTGGCCAGCATGGTGTGCTTCTGTGCTCTATAAGCAAAGCAGAATTAAAGTAGCTCAAAAGAAATGTGATACGTGCAAATTTAGAGGCTTCTCCACTCCAAGTGTTCATATGGACTGTTTGTGCCTGACCTATGGTAGAGCCTTCCCATCCTTTACTGGTCTGATCAGCCACGGTTGTACCTTGTACTTTGTTGTACCTTAACCCTGACGTAGTGATATAATTTTGGTCCTCTTCAAGAACTAAGGACAACAATCAATGGGGAGAAAGCAGTAGAAAGCGTAAAGATGCACATTAATTGAGGAACAGCTGAATATGTTATGATATATCAATGTGATAGAATACTATTGTACTGTAAGAAATGAGGAAGTAGATTTCAAGGAGACATGGAAAGATTTATATGAGTTTGTAGAATGATGTAAGCAAAATCAGAAATATATATATATGTATATATATTATGATCAATAATATAAAGATGGGCAATTTTGAAGACTTTATAAATCAATGAAGAAAAAATAAGCAGAACCGGGAGAAAAGATTATACAATGACAATAATGAAGATAAACAAATTTGAAAGCTATATGATATGTGACCAAACAGTGACTATCCAGATGTCCATTCCAGAGGACAAAGGATTAGATATACTACCCACTTCCAGCCAGAGAGCTGATGGTGATGGGTTTAGGGCGTAGAATGAGACATACACAGAAATATTGAGGGAATTTGCTTCGCTTTTCTGCACATATATGATTTAAAAATATTTTTAAAAATAAGGAGGTGAGGGGATCTAGTGTTGTGGAGTATCGCTTGCATTTTCAGATGTTGTTGTAGCTTAGTTGTGTCCAATTCTTTGTGACCTCAAATGAGATTGTCATGGCAAAGATACTAGAATGGTTTGCCATTCCCTTTTCCAGCTCATTTTACAGATGAGGAACTGCGGCAAATAGACTTAAGGGATTTGCCCAGGGTCATGTGTCTGAGGCCAGATTTGAACTTAAGAAGATGAATTTTCCTGATTTCAGGTGAGGTATTCTATCTATTGCACCACCTAGGTGCCATCACTGTATTTTTAGTTTTGCTTGGTTGCTTTGCTGTGTTACACGTAGAGTGGGGCGCAGTAATTTGGAAATTATTTTAATGTAAAATAAGATATATCAATAAAAAGATACAGACATAGCGAAGCCTTTAAAAACCAGATCTTTGTTAGATAAATTTTCCTTATTTCTGCCCAACTATGTATGTTGAAGTTCTCCTAGCTCCAGGGAAATTTTCAAATATTCTAATTGTGTTAAGATTTGCATTGGCACATTTAATTATAATACTAATGCTTTAATAAACTTTTCCTACTACACAGTGGCACTAGAAGTACTTTTAGTGACCAAGAAAAACATACCTTGTCATGGTTTAATGCAAGGTAGGCTAAACTTAAATTGCATCCACAAAATTGACATAACAGTGCATTATTAAGAGAGCCACTGAGACCTTTTAAACTATAATATATGTTCATTTCCAGTGTGGGATATAGAGAATTTTTAGCATCAGAATTTTAAGATATTTAATTTGGCACAGTTGGTACTTTGCTTTGTGAACTGTTAATCTTTTCAACCAATACTGGAGAATGTCAGTTTCTTCATTTGCAGACTATAATAGGCTTATATCCTGAAACAATAAAGTTCTAATAGCCTGTCTGTTGCTTAGTGGAGTCATACGAATTCAGCATGATCAAGTTGTTGTGTGTCCTACTTTTCCTCAAGGATTTTTAAGTTCATTTCTTCCATAGAACTGACTCAAAAGTTCACCATATAAATAATCTCAGCATGATACCATCACCCAAATGCCTTGGATCAATTTCATTCTCCCTTGCATCACTGTTTTTCTATCATTGTTTTAGTTTTATTAGAGTGCTCCACATTTCAAATATGAAGGAATAAACCTATTGTGTTTCACTGGGAGGTGAATGATTCTGTAGAAACGGAAAGTGACTTTTGCAAAAATGCTACACTTTTATAAAGTTGGAATTACGTAGACAAGTCTTATTGAATGCAAATTGTGTCTTCTACAACCAATTGTAACATCCTACTCTATTCCCAAGTGGGTGTATTGATTCCATTCTGCTTGAAAGCTTTTTTTCCCCTACTCCTCTGAATACTGCCTTAAGTACATACAAAACATCATTAATATTCTACTTATCAAGAGTTCACATTTCCAAAATTATACAGTAGAGTCACCAGTTAAATAGACATCATACTCACTGACTAAATTTGCTTTTTGCTATTGTTATTTTGTGCATGTGATATATCTATATATCTATCTATATGTCTATGTATGTATGTACGTATAAAGAGAAAGAGAGATAAAGAGATAAAGGAAGGAAAGATACATATATACACATATATATACACATATATATATATACATATATATATATATATATGGAGAGAGAGAGCAAGAGAGAGAGAGAGAGAATTAAAAACAAAAGAAGCATAATGATGGCGAAAAAAATAGTAGCCTATATTTAAATTTAAAGTATTGTAACTTCTTTGCCATAATTTCCCTCAGAATTATTTTTGGGTTAGGAGAAGTGTTACTATTTCATTCATTTTTTTTTGGCCCAGTGTGTCTCTGTCTTTTTCATTAAAATAGGTTGAAAAGACTAACTTTGAGACACAGTCATCACCAGGTACTGCTTTTGCAAAATGCTATTTATAAATTGGGTACTGAACAACTGACCTGGTACCTCTATATTAAAATAACTTTAGAAAGTGCTTTATAGCATTAAACCATTTGTGAACATGAATCTATGCTTCAGGAAATAAAGCACATATTCTCTATCTTTCCTATTAAAAGTACATATATTTGCTAATAGGTACACCCACTCTGTCATCTTGAATGCTCTCAAAATAACAAGGCTCAGTAACATTGGATCTTATATCTATTTCACATTGAAGTTAATAATTATCTGAAAATTTGTGTTACCACATCCACAGCTTCTGTATTGGTTGGTCTGATTTTAGTTTAGCGTTAGTGATTGGTTGTTATATAATTTGGAAATTCACCAAATGTTTTTTAGGATATGACTTAGCATCTCCTTTGTAATACCACCTATTAATCGCAAAATTTATTGACTAGTGTAAAGTCCTTTCTCCACTGCTGGAAGGCCTGAGTATAATAGTTTAATCTATTAGAGGTACTGGAAGGTTGGTTGTATTATTAACTAAAGATAATTAAAGACTCTTGCTGTACTTAATGTAGTAAGGCTATTTGGGTTTACCCAGTTAAATCATTTGAGCCCCATTAAAATAGTGATAATATCACACCTATTTATTATATAACTTTAGGAACTTTTTGAGATAAAATAATTCATTTACTGCACAGTATGAAAGAGACTTTTGGAGTAGCAAAAATCCCATTGTAGGATAAAATATATAGGGTTAGCACTTTGGGGTATGCATCAAAATACTGGTAGTTCAAGGACTGTTTTCCTTAGAGAGCTAAGGCCTGAAGGTTGTTTATTTGAGGTAGAACATCAAAAGTGGATCAAGTATTGGATTTGGAGTGAGAGTGAACTAGTTTGAAGACCAGTTCTATTGCTCACCTCTTGTTTGACTTTGGCCAATTCCTTTATCCTTTTTTGGTCTGTTTTCCCATCTGCAAAATAAGAAGCTTCATCTGGATTACTTTTAAGGTCCTGTCAAGCTCTAAATCTAGAAACTCATACCGCCTATAGATTGAATAAAGGAGACACCCGGGCAGCCAGGCTCTCTAGCTATGGCCATAGAATGAAGGAATATACAAAATGACCCTAGGTCCTGGGCATCTCACTTTGATTTTCTATAGTGACAGTAGCAGAGCTGGGGAAAAAGAGGAAAGGAATACTAATAATGACATGATTTTCAAGCTATGTATAAACATTGACTTAGGTATTGTGGTTCCTTTTGCAGTAGTCAGTGCATGGACCTGTACATATTAAAGGACCTACACCACAGAAATCTTGACATTCATGCTATGAATTAAATCAGAAGGCATAAGAAAGTTGAAGCTATCTGAAAAGGTAGCTCACAGATATTCTTTTCAGGGACTAAGAAATTAGCAGGGTTGGTTTTCCTCCACATCTAAAAGCTAAAGGTAAGAACATTTCTGGGACACTTGGCCATTTCCTATTACAGAGTTCATCATAAGCACTTGCAAAAAAAGATTAAATTAGAAATAATTACCTCTTCAGTGCCATCTTATATTTCAGAGAATGAGGAAGTAACAAAATTCTGTAGAATTCAATGTGAACCTTCAAATCAAATCAATGTGGTTTTAATACTTTCTGATTTCAATATAAACACGTGCATTGCGGAAAGCAGTATAAACTATAATAAATAAGATGATAAGAAATGAGAGAGTTCAACAGCTTCTAGACATAAGTTCCCAAACTGGGTGATACTACCCTCTGGGTGGCACTAGAATGATGGGAGTGTGGGGGTGTGGGGCTTGAGAACCAGGGCAGTAGTAGCCTCCAGTGCAATTGAGGGGCTTTGAATAAAAATAAAGCTTAACCTAACCTAACCTCAGGGGCACTGGGAATAATTTTTTCCCTATTAGATTGCAAGCTTCCTGATGGAAGGGGCTGTCTTTCTTTTAATATTTGTTTTCTTAACCATTTACACAGTGCCTGGCTGATAGAGAGCAATTAGTAAATGTATTCTAAGTGACTCACTTACAAATGACTGAAGAGTATAGAAAATATTAAACCCCACTCTCTTAATTTGTTTAGTATTTTTTTTAAATATAAACCATTCCATAGATGAAAATGTAATCTTAAAGTCTTTGCTTCAAGAAAATTACTCCCTTGAAAATGGAAGACATCATACAAATGACACAAAATCCTTTGAAAGATATAATGGGGGGGTGGGGCAGAGCCAACAAGGCGGCTGGAAAGCAGGGACTTGCCTAGGGATCTCTTCCAGGATCCTCCAAACAACAACAAAAAATGGCTCTGAATAAATCCTAGAACTGCAGAACCTATGGAATAGCAGAGGGAAGCAGAGCTCCAGCCCAGCACAGCCTGGATGGTCACTGGATAAGGTCTGTCTCATGGAGCTGGGAGTACAAAGGAGCACAGCCCAGCGTAAGCTGTGCCCAGACCAACCAGACGTGGAGCCAGGTGGAACAGGCCCTAGCACCCTGAATCAGTGAGCTATGGCAGTTACTACACTTCTCAACCCACAAACACCAAAGACAACAGAGAAGGTTAGTGGGAAAAGCTGCGGGGACTGAGTGAAAGGAGTTCATGGTTTGGCTATCACCCTGGGGGGCAGAGGAGGTGGTGCAGCTCTGAGGACAGAACCACAGCTGCAGTTGCTTCAGGCCCCAGGCCCACCTGGTGGGAGGAATTAAGTGGTGGATCATAGTGGGAGTGCAGAGCCTGCTTAAGATCTGAGTCATGGTTCTTGGGGGAGGAGGAGCACTGCTGTGGCAGAGCTTGCTGTGCAGAAATAGCTCTGAAAACAACATGGCTACTCAGCAAAAACAGACTCAGATTCAGATTCAGACATTGGAATCTGTCTTTGGTGACAAAGAAGACCAAAACATACAGCCAGAAGAAGGCAACAAAATCAAAGAGCCTACATCAAAAGCCTCCAAGAAAAAACATGAACTAGTCTCAGGCCATGAAAGAGCTCAAAAAGGATTTGGAAAAGCAAGTTAGACAAGGAGAGGAAAAATTGGGAAGAGAAATGTGAGTGATGCAGGAAAACCATTAAACACAAGTCAACAGCTTGCTAAAGGAGACCCAAAAAATGCTGAAGAAAATAACACCTTAAAAAATACACTAACTCGGGGGCGGAGCCAAGATGGCAGCTGGTAAGCAAGGAATAATGTGAGCTCCCTACGGAGACCCTCCAAAAACTTATAAAAAATGGCTCTAAACCAATTATAGAATGGCTGAACCCACAAAACAGCAGAGGGAAGTAGAGCTCCAGCCCAGGACAGCCTGGATGGTCTCTGGGTGAGGTCTATCCCACACGGAGCTCGGAGCTGGGAGCTGGGAACGGAGTGGAGCAGAGACCAGCCTGAGAAGTGTGGACCATCCAGACCAGAAGCGGGGCGGAGGGGGCCCTAGCGCCCTGATTCAGTGAGCTGCGGCAGTTACGAGACTTCTCAACCCACAAACACCAAAGACTGCGGAGAAGGTTAGTGGGAAAAGCTGCGGGAGTGGAAGGAGTTCGCGGTTCCGCTTCCAGCCCCGGGGGCAGTGGAGGTGGGGCAGTTACAGCTGTTGTTACTTCCGGCTCCAGGCCCACCTGGTGGGAGGAATTCAGTGGCGGATCAGAGCAGGGGTGCACAGCCTGCCGAAGATCTAAGACCAGTTCGGGTTGGGGGTTGGGGAAGGAGCAGTGCTGGTGTGGCAGAGCTGGCACCTCCCCCCCAAACGTGGAACATAGAACTCTGTAATCTACAAGCAGTCATACCCCACTGGAAAACTCAAGGGTCAAGTTAGTTGGCTGGGAATATGGCCAGGCAGCGAAAACGCACCGAGATTCAGTCTCAGACTTTGCATTCTTTCTTTGCTGACAAAGAAGACCAAAACATACAGACAGAAGAAATTAATAAAGTCAAAGAGCCTACAACAGAAACCTCCAAGAAAAACAGGAACTGGTCCCAGGCCATGGAAGAGCTCAAAAAGGATTTGGAAAAGCAAGTTAGAGAAGTAGAGGAAAAATTGGGAAGAGAAATGAGAAGATGCGAGAAAACCATGAAAAAGAAGTCAATGACTTGCTAAAGGAGACCCAAAAAAATACTGAAAAATACACTGAAGAAAACAACACCTTAAAAAATAGACTAACTCAAATGGCAAAAGAGCTCCAAAAAGCCAATGAGGAGAAGAATGCCTTGAAAGGCAGAATTAGCCAAATGGAAAAGGAGGTCCAAAAGACCACTGAAGAAAATACTACTTTAAAAATTAGATTGGAGCAAGTGGAAGCTAGTGACTTTATGAGAAATCAGGATATTATAAAACAGAACCAAAGGAATGAAAAAATGGAAGACAATGTGAAATATCTCATTGGAAAAACCACTGACCTGGAAAATAGATCCAGGAGAGATAATTTAAAAATTATTGGACTACCTGAAAGCCATGATCAAAAAAAGAGCCTAGATACCATCTTTCAAGAAATTATCAAGGAGAACTGCCCTGATATTCTAGAGCCACAGGGCAAAATAGAAATTGAAAGAATCCATCAATCACCTCCTCAAATAGATCCCAAAAAGAAATCTCCTAGGAATATTGTAGCCAAATTCCAGAGCTCCCAGATCAAGGAGAAAATACTGCAAGCAGCCAGAAAGAAACAATTTGAGTATTGTGGAAAATCAATCAGAATAACCCAAGATCTGGCAGCTTCTACATTAAGAGATCGAAGGGCTTGGAATACGATATTCCGGAGGTCAATGGAGCTAGGATTAAAACCTAGAATCACCTACCCAGCAAAACTGAGTATCATGTTCCAAGGCAAAATATGGATTTTCAATAAAATAGAGGACTTTCAAGCTTTCTCAGTGAAAAGACCAGAACTGAATAGAAAATTTGACTTTCAAACACAAGAATCAAGAGAAGCATGAAAATGTAATCAAGAAACAGAAATTGCAAGGGACTTACTAAAGTTGAACTGTTTTGTTTACATTCCTACATGGAAAGATGGTGTGTATGATTCATGAGACCTCAGTATTAGGGTAGTTGAAGGGAATATGCATATATGTATGTTTATGTATATATATATATATATATATATATATATATATATATATATATATATATATATACATATATATATATATATATGTGAATGTGTATGTATGTATGTATGTATGTGTATATGTATGCATGTGTATGTAGGTATATATATATATGTGTGCTTTTATATATATATATGTAAAAGAGAGAGAACAGACACAGGGTGAGTTGAAGAGGAAGGGAAGATATGTAAAAGAAATAAAATGAAATTAAGGGATGAGAGAGCAACATACTGAGAGAGGGAGATAGGGAGAGATAGAATGGGGTGGATTATCTCGCCTAAAGGTGGCAAGAGGAAGCAGTTCTGTGGGAGGAGGGGAGAGGGCAGGTGAGGGGGGAATGAGTGAACCTTGCTCTCATAAGATTCAGCCTGAGGAGGGAATACCATACATACTCAGTTGGGTATCTTACCCCACAGGGAAGAAGAGGGAGGAAGATAAAAAAAAATAAAAGGGGCGGATGATGGAGGGGAGGGCAGATGGGGGTGGAGGTAATCAAAACAAACACTTTGGAAAGGGGACAGGGTTAAGGGAGAAAATTCAATAAAGCGTGATGGGTTGAGAAGGAGCAAATTGTAGTTAGCCTTTCACAACATGAGTATTGTGGAAGGGTTATACATAATGATACATGCGTGGCCTAGGTTGAAGTGCTCGACTTCTTAGGGAGGGTGGGTGGGAAAGGAAGAGGGGAGAGAATTTGAAACTCAAAGTTTTAAAAACAGATGTTCAAAAACAAAAAAAAGTGTTTGCATGCAACTAAAAAATAAGATACACAGGCAATGGGGCGTAGAAATCTATCTTGCCCTACAAGAAAGGAAGGGAAAGGGGGATGAGAGGGGAGGGGGGTGATAGAGGGGAGGGCTGACTGGGGAACAGGGCAACCAGAATATATGCCATCTTGGAGTGGGGGGGAGGGTAGAAATGGGGAGAAAATTCATAATTCAAACTGTTGTGAAAATCAATGCTGAAAACCAAATATGTTATATAAATAAATTAAAAAAAATACGTTAAAAAAATAAAAAAAAATACACTAACTCAAATGGCAAAAGAGGTCCAAAAAGCCAATGAAGAGAAGAATGCCTTGAAAGGCAGAATTAGCCAAATGGAAAAGGAGGTGCAAAAGAATACTGAAGAAAATACTAACTTAAAAATGAGATTGGAGCAAGTGGAAGCTAGTGACTTGATGAGAAATCAAGATATTATAAAACAGAACCAAAGGAATGAAAAAATGGAAGACAATGTGAAATATCTCATTGGAAAAACCACTGAGCTGGAAAATAGATCCAGGAGAGATAATTTAAAAATTATTGGACTACCTGAAACCATGATCAGAAAAAGAGCCTAAATATCATCTTTCAAGAAATTATCAAGGAGAACTGCCCTGATATTCTAGAGCCAGAGGGAAAAATAGAAATTGAAAGAATCTGCTGATCGCCTCCTGAAAAAGATCCCCAAAAGAAAACTCCTAGGAATATTGTCACCAATTTCCAGAGCTCCCAGATCGAGGAGAAAATACTGCAAGTAGGCAGAAAGAAACAACTTGAGTATTGTGGAAACGCAATCAGGATAATACAAGATCTAGCAGCTTCTACAATAAGGGATCGAAGGACTTGGAATATGATATTCCAGAGGTCAATGGAGCTAGGATTAAAACCAAGAATTGCCTACCCAGCAAAACTGAGTATCATGCTCCAAGGCAAAATATGGATTTTCAATAAAATAGAGGACTTTCAAGTTTTCTCAGTGAAAAGACCAGAGCTGAATAAGAATCAAGAGAAACATGAGAAGGGACTTATTAAATTTGAACTGTTTTGTTTACATTCCTACATGGAAAGATGATGTGCATAATTCATGAGACCTCAGTATTAGGGTAGCTGAAGGGAATATATATGTATATATATATGTATAGACAAAAATATATAGACAGGGCACAGGGTGAGTTGAATATGAAGGGATGATATCTAAAAAAATAAAATCAAATTAAGGGATGAGAGAGGAATATATTGAGAGAGGGAGAAAGGGAGAGATAGAATGAAATAAATTACCTCGCATAAAAATGGCAAGAAAAAGCAGTTCTGTTGGAAGGGAATAGGGAACAGGTGAGGGGGAATGAGTGAATCTTGCTCTCATCGGATTTGACCTGAGGAAGGAATAACATACACACTCAGTTGGGTATCTAATCCCACAGGAAAGAAGGAGGAAGGAGATAAAAAGGGGGGACAATAGAAGGGAGGACAGTCGGGGGAGGAGGTAATCAAAAGCAAATACTTTTGAAAAAGGACAGGGTCAAGGAAAAAAAATTGGATAAAGGCAGACAGTATAGGAAGGAGCAAAATATAGTTAGTCTTTCACAACATGAGCATTGTGGAAGGGTTTTGCATAATGATACACATGGGGCCCATGTTGAATTGCTTGCCTTGTTAGGGAGTGTGGGTGGGGAGGGAAGAGGGAATAGAATTTGGAACTCAAAGTTTTCAAAGCAGATGTTCAAAAAAAAAGTTTTTGCATGCATCTAGGAAATAAGATATACAGGCAATGGGACATAAAATTCTATCTTGCCTTACAAGAAAGTAAGGGAAAAGGGGTTGGGGGAGAGTGGGGTGGCAGAAGGGAGGGCTGACTGGGGAATGGGGCAATCAGAACATATGCCATCTTGGAGTGTGGGGGGAGGTTAGAAATGGGGAGAAAATTTGTAATTCAAACTCTTGTGAAAAAGTTAATGCTGAAAACTTTCAGGGATACAGATACATAACAAAAGGTTCCTTCACTTAGTGAAATTAAATTCTCCTTGAAATACAAATTACTTATAGTAGCTAATTTTATATTGCATGTTAAAGTTAACAAAATGCTTTTACATTTATCTCATTTGTTCCTCACCACAAGCCTGTAAGATTCTGCTATTATTTCCATTTTACTGATGAGAATACTGCCAGAGAGAAAGATTAGATCACTTTCTTAGGATTAAACATCTTTAAGTGTCCAAGTCAGTATTTGAACTCATGTCTTCCTGATTCCAAGTCCAGCCCTCTATTCCCTAAACCACTTAGCTACCTTTAAACAGAAAACTAACATGGTTGAAACATCCAGAAACCATATAACATAATATGTAGTAGGTCAGGGTTTGTTTCAATACTTTTTCATTTGATTAGTCTATGACTGTCTTGATATGGCTATTTCTTCCACTAGTACATGTGGCAACCCATTGATACCATCTTTTCCTATTCAGTTCTTTTCTGTGTCCTTCCACAATGGACTCAGTCTTAATAAATACCATAGATTATTTAAAAATAGATATAATGGCAGAGAGATTTTGTTAACTCTAATCAAAAACAAGCAAACAAACAAAGAAAAGGCATAAAATAAGACCTGTGTTTCTACTGGAGGGTGCCAGACTAGAGTCTAAATGGAAGATTCCCCTAAATCGTCCCCATAATGAGGGACATTATTATGATTGTATCAAGTTCCAGGATATTGTAAAACCTCTTACGTAATCACTGAAAGAAGTCTGACATAATTATACACTAGGTATAACCAATCAGATGAAGAATAATTGTTCGACAGAGTAGGATATATGGCTGGATGAGTAAATCATAGATTTAGTTCATTAATGCCTATAACTTGGTCAGAAACTATTATAGAAATGAAGAGAAGGACAAGGCTGACCTAGATTGCCTTTGGGCAACTGTGCATATCTTCTAATGGCCTCAATCCTCTCCCTGAAACAGATTCACAGAATTAACTTAATAACACTATATGAGTATGAATCATGAAGTAGCTGAGTTTCTGAAAAATTATGCTTGAGGTTGGGGTATGCTGGTGCCATGATTATGAAAGCTAATTGTTTCATTTTCATTCTGTGCATAGTTTGCAAACCAGAAAACATAAATCAGGTCTTGATTTACTATTTTGCTGATTGTTTAGACCTAAGTACATGATGAAGTTAATGTAGATTAAACTTTAGAGTGTGCAGCACGTATATATTTTTTTTTGGAAGATGGATGTTAAACATTTACTAGTATAACCCTGGTTGAGTCACCAGAAGACCAAAAGAAAGTGCAAGGTGGGTATGAATAGTTTGCCATCCATTACCAGTAAGGACTTGAATAGAAGAATCTACATCAAAGATGTCATCAAAGAGACAGAAAAGGATGGCAAAAGTCAAGTGACAAAAATGTGGGATAACAAGAAATTCAAGTAACAACAACTACTGGACAATGGCAATGTTTCCCTAACATCAATGAAATGCCATGCTGTCTAGAAAGGACTCAGGGATTTGGAGTGGGCCTGCTTTAAAGAATTCATGAAAAACCATGAAAAGAGTCTCTCAGGATGAGAATCTGTGGATGGGTTGTGATCTAATCTGGTGAAGGTAGCATCTACATCAATAACTCCATATCCACCGAAGTATCTAAATCATGCCACATATAAACATTTCCTCTTTCTAAAAATATCTTTTTACCTCTGCAGTATGCTATAAATAACACTTCATTTTTTCAGGATTATGTAACATCCAACTTATCAATCATCAATTTCTATTTAGCTCAGGGATTGTTTTTATTTCTTCTTAGAAATCATTGGAGGGGAGTGGAACCAAGATGGCAGTGCGAAAACAGGGACTTGCTTGAGCTCCGCCCCAAATGCCTTCAAATACCTGTAAAAATGACTCTAAACAAATTCTAGAGCTACAAAGTCCATGAAATGACAGAGCGAAACAAGTCTACAGCCCAAGATGGCCTGGATGGTTTCTGGGAAGGGTCTATCACACCATGCTGGGAGTGGAGCACAGCCCAATGTGGGCTGTACCAGGACAGACCAGGCCACAGCAAGTCTCAGGGCACTGAACCACTGGCAGCTGTGGCAGTTTCCAGGCTTCTCAACCCATAAACACCAAAGACAAAGTAGCAGGTCAGTGGGAAAACTGTTGGAATTGGGTGAGAAAGGGACACAGTCCGGCCACAGCCCCTCGGTGGCAGGGGTGGCTGCAGGCCATGGCAGCAGCAGCAGCAGTAGCAGCTGCTTCTGGAGCTCCAGGCCCACAGACAGTCATGGGAATCAGGTGGCTGACCTGAGCGGGAGTGCAGGGACCTCTTTGCTGTCACTGAGGCAGCATTCACTAGCTTTCCTCTGCTTGGATCTGGAGTGCAATCCTACTTGGCAGTCCTTGGGAGAGGACGAGTACTGGTGGCAGAGCTTGTCATGACTGTGGAGAGGGTGTCCTCCTGGTAGTTACATGGCAGAAAGCAGTGCTTGCATTCACAGACTAGACCACAGACCAGGAGAGGAGTATCATACCACCTCAGAATAGAAGTAGCTCTGAAAACAGCAATGCAAAACCTCTGAAACTTGGTACAGAGCAATCTCCACTCTGAAAGCAGTCATATCCTGACAAAGAGCTCAAAAGTCAAGTAATTTGCTGGTAAAATGAGCAGGCATCAGAAAAGACTCCTGCTTTGGTGACAAAGAAGATCAAAACATATAGACAGAGGAAGTCAACAAAATCAAAGATCCTACATCAAAAGCCTCCAAGAAAAATATGAATTGGTCTCAGGCCATGGAAGAGCTCAAAAAGGTTTTGGAAAATTGAGTAAGAGAAGTAGAGGAAAAATTGGGAAGAGAAATGAGAGTGATGCAAGAAAATCATGAAAAATGAGTCAACAGCTTCCTAAAGGAGACCCCAAAAACACTGAAGAAAATAACACTTTAAAAATAGACTAACTCAAAAAGCAAAAGAAGCCCAAAAAGCCAATGAGGAGAAGAATACCTTGAAAGGCAGAATTAGCCAAATGGAAAAGGAGGTCCAAAAGATCATTGAAAGAAATAATGCCTTAAAAATTAGAATGGAGCAAGTGGAAGCTAATCACTTTATGAGAAATCAAGAAATTATAAAACACAATCAAAAGAATGAAAAAATGAAAGACAATGTGAAATGTGTCATTGGAAAAAACTCTGAGATGGAAAATAGATCCAGGAGAGATAACTTAAATATTATTGGACTACCTTAAAATCATGATAAAAAAAAAGAGCCTAGGCATCATCTTTCAAGAAATTATCAAGGAAAACTGCCTCGATACTCTAGAATCAGAGGGGAAAATAGAAATTGAAAGAATCCACCAATTGCCTCTTGAAAAAGGTCCCAAAAAGAAAACTCCTAGGAATATTGTAGCCAAATGCCAGAGTTCCCAGGTCAAGGAGAAAACATTACAAGCAGCCAGAAAGAAACAATTTGAGTATTGTGGAAACACAATCAGGATACTACAAGATCTAACAGCTTCTATGCTAAGGGATCAAAGGGCTTGTATATGAAATTCCAGAGGTTAAAGGAGCTCTGATTAAAACCAACAATCACCTACACAGCAAAATTGAATGTAATACTTCAGGGAAAAATATGGATTTTCAATAAAATAGAGGACTTTCGAGTGTTCTTGATGAAAAGACCAGAGCTGAGTAGAAAATTTGACTTTCAAATACAAGAATCAAGAGAAGCATGAAAAGGTAAGCAGGAAAGAGAAATTCTAAGGGACTTATTAAAGTTGATCTGTTTACATTCCTACATGGAAAGACAATATTTGTCACTCATGAGATCTTTCTCAGTGTTAGGGTAGATGAAGGGAATATACATATGGGCACAGGGTGAGTTGAATATGAAGGGATGATATCTAAAAAAATAAAATTGAGGAGTGAGAGAGGAATATATTGGGAGAAGGAGAAAGGGAGAGATAGAATGGGGGTAAATTATCTCACATAAGAACGGCAAGAAAAAGCTGTTATAATGGAAGGGAAGAGGGGGTAGGTGAAAGGGAATGAATGAATCTTGCTCTCATAGAATTTGGTTTAAGGAGGGAATAACATACAAATTCAATTGGCTATCTTACCTTACAGGAATGTAGGGGGGAGAGGATAAGTGGGGAAGATGGTAGAAGGGAGGGCAGATTGGGGAAGGAGGTAGTCAAAAGCAAACTCTTTTGAAAAGGGACAGGGTCAGAGGAGGAGGGAAATATAGTTAGTCTTTCACAACATGACTATTATGGAAGTGTTTTGCATAATGACACATGTACAACCTATATTGAATTGCTTGCCTTCTCAAGGATGGTGGGTGGGGAGGGAAGAAGGGAGAGAATTTGGAACTCAAAGTTCTAAAAACAAATGTTTAAAAAATTGTTTTTACAAGCAACTGGGAAATATGATATACAGGAAATGGAGTATAGAAATCCATCTTGTCCTACAAGAAAGTAATGGGAAATGGAATAAGGAGGTGGGAGCGTGATGTGATAGAAGCGAGGGCAGATCGGAGAAGGGGGCAATCAGAATACATGCCATCATGGAGTAGGGGGTGGGTTGAGATGGGGAGAAAATTTTCAACTCAAAATCTTGTGGAAATGAATGTTGAAAACTAAAAATAAATTTAAAAAATAAATAACATAGAAACAAAAAAAAGAAAAGAAAAAGAAAACATTGAGGATGACAATAATAACGATTCAAAAAAATGGTTCCTCTACCACTAATGATGAAATTAGATTATTTTGGAAACACTGGTAAGTTCGTTACATGCTTTACATATTTTTTCTACCAGTTTTAAGTACTTTTGATATGATATGACTTATTTGAATCTTATGCCACAATTTCTCTTGACTCGCTTTCACTTCTAACAGCTTTTGCTGCTTTATATTCATACAAACAAGCTTTTATTTTAAACTAATTGTCCTTGGTTAATATGCATTTATTCTTTAAAAGGAAAGAAGTGTTTAATGGTTATCGGTTTTTCAGCACTTTTGACCTCCACATTGTAGTGATTAGGCTGTTTAAGCTTTTGCAGAATAGAGTGGTAATCAATGTCAATATCTTCAGCTTTTCTTCTTTTTTTTCCTTTTTTTGCCTTGGTATATTTGAATAGGTCAGGTTGAAATTATCACAAATGTTCGTTGTCTTCTCTACTTTCTCTTTTTCTTCTGATTTGATATTGATTTTGATCTTTGATAAAACTAATCAATAGTCTGCATGCTTGCAAAGAAAAACCTTGTCTATCAAAGGATCTTGCATAATATCAACATATGCGTGGCAAAGTCCCTATTGGAGCCTTGTTGAAGAAAAGACTTTATATCTGCCTCATTTACTATAAAATCAAATGCTTTTTGACTCCACTTACAGGAATAGATATACCTTTAAAAAAAGACTTTAAATAGCTAAGTGGTATAAAGTTATTTCTAGACTTGCATTATTAATGTCATAATAAATCTTGGGTGGGAAAAGAATGGTGAGGAAATAATTAATAGGAACTCAAAAGAACAGCAGATTTGCAGTCAATGGAACTGTGTTCAGATTTCGAATGTGTCAAGTAGTGGTCACGTGGCTAAAGAACAGTAATTTCCCTTCTCTGAGCCTTAGATTCCTTATGATTCAGATGTGCTTTCTAGTGTCTCATCCACATCAAATTCCTATCATTCTAGTAGTCTTTCTTAAGAAAGTAAATGTTCACAAATTTTATAATGTCACATATTATTACAATCAAATCCTTTCAAAATACTATTTTTTCTCTTTTGAATCACCATTGTGATTATTGTGGTTACATTGTTGGATTTGGGTAATGCTTTCCAATGTCTTTAAAAAATTAGTATTCAGCAGGTTCCAAAAGTGAATTTTGTTCAAGAAATTGTATGCTTATGTTTCTAGACTACAAAATAAATTTAGGTAATGTAAAATATTTAAAAGCTGGGGGTCTCATGGAGTCATCTGATTTTCGAGCAGATTTTCATTTCCACTTCATTATGCTCGAAATATAAAAGCATCATGCACTAGTAAGCCCCCCCTTCAATTCCTTCCTCCCACCTCCCCACCAACTCCTTACTCCCTAAGGATAATGTTTGATTATATGGCTTCATATGCTGCTTATATAGAGATGACTCAAAGGGTCTATTCAGCAGACATTTATGGAGCACCTATTATGAACTTAGTCATGCACTAGGCACAAATACAAAGGATGACAAGTAGCCCTTTAAATGTCCTTTTTTTTACCTTGCAGATCTTCTGATTTTGCCACTCACCATTAGCTTTTTTGTCATCTGATAGTTCAGTCTATAGGTCATTTTAGTTTAACTACCCGTTCAAATAAACATTTAATTTTACGTTAAAATAAACATAAAATAAGTTGCACTCATTGAGCTGTCCATAGGTTGAACCATAACAATAGTACTGTATTCAACTCTTGGAACTAAAGTTTAGGAGAGGAACTGACTACCTAGAGAATGCATAAAAGAACAAATAATACAATGGAAGAGTTTGTAAAAGTAGAGATGGAAGGGAACCAGTAGCCCCACTGATCCAACCCCATTCTTTACAATGGGAAAAAAAGTCCAGCAGAAGTTATCAAATATCCAAGGTCACACAATTGAGTACAGTTCGGTTTTCAACGCAGATACTAAGACTCAAAATCAAGCAACTTTTTCAATATACCATATATCACACTGTTTCTTTCTAACCATTTCATATGGGGATCCATTTCATGCATTAGCTATAGCAGGGAAGAAACATTGCTTCTGTGGATGTAAGGGACAACATAACAGCTGTCTTGAAATATTTAGATGATTGTCACATTGGTAAAGGGATTAGACTTATTTTGCTTGATCTTGAAAAGAATTAATGAGTAATATTTCAATGAGCTATAAAGTTGAAATTTTTAATAGAGTCATCAGAAAATGGAAGAAAAAAAAGAGGAAATCTCATGATGACCATACTGGTCTATCACTATCAGTAACTCATTTCCTAGTTGTTGTTTACAGAAGACTTGAAAACTAAATGTTATCTTCGAAACAATATGAAAAAGTAAATAAAACCCAGAGCTTAACACGGTGGCTCCAGTGGATAAAACAGCACCTGGCACATAGTAGTCACTTAATGAATGTTTATTGATTGATGGATTGTTGGACTTGGAACCAGGAAGGGCTGGGCACAAACTTTGTATCACCTACTTAATAGTTGTATGATCTTGTGTGCACAAGTATTAGTCTCTCTGTAGTTCTGTTTTCTCATCCAAATGAGAGGTCTAGATGACCTCCAAGGTCCCTTTTATACTAAAGCATAATTAATTGGTTAATAGGATTGGCCAGCTTCTCTAGATATATCTATGCACACACACACACACACACACACACACACACACACACACACACGATTTTTAGTGCATCACTTCCTATTGAATACAACAAAGTGAGTCCAGAGGCAACCTGCCTCACTTTTGCACTACTATTGAGAGGCTCTGTACCATCTGCCTGCTCAATTCCTTTCCATGCTCATTCCACCCATCCATATAAACAACATACAACCATTGAGATACTCTTCCTCTAGCAGTCTTGAATAAAACTCATTATAAACTTAGAAATGACATTAGTTACACCTCGCTTTGTAATGTATGTGAGAAAGTTCCCGCCAATATGGTTTTCTTAAAAATTCTCATTGCACCTAATGCAAACCATAGGTGCTAAAGAAATCATAGGTACTGTGTGTGTGTGTGTGTGTGTGTGTGTGTGTGTGTGTGTGTATTGGTAAACAACAGACTGCAATGATGCTACAACACAGCAATTTTCTGTGTTTTTTCCCTAGTATATTTAATCACACATTCATCCTACTGATTTCATCATTTATTTCAATCAGATACTGGAACGATTAAAAAATTCTTAGCAGGATTCATTAATTTTTAAAATCTTATATGATCATCCCTGCTTCCCTACATATGTTCAATCCTGCCTCCTTCTTTGGGGGTGCAGGTGAAGGAAGGAAGAACAGGTTGACAAATGTGACCTCACCTGAGAGGAAAGGAGAAACGAGAGATTTTTGATGCTCTTAAAGCTCAAATTACAACTGTCCACTTAATAGTTTGACTAACAAGAAATTTGGTAAGGTAGAAGGACTAAATAAAGAAATTAGAAGCTATAATTCCTCATAAGGTTGTTTGGCATCATTTCTATTCACATACTCTGGGTAGAAATCATAGACCAGTTCAGAGATCCCCTTAAAGTTTTAGATTTTAATATACTCTGAGATTTTTTTTAACACTTTCTAAGGTTTTATGCAGTGCAATTTTGCAGATATCAATTATTCTAAGCTTATTCCTACAATTTGTATTTTTCCATTTGCTATATCCTTTTGATTTATTGCTTTGATCTTATTTTAGGTTCAGCAATCAATTTTGGTTGAGGTCCTGATCATTCCAGTGAATTTAGTGAACTACATGATATAAAATTGTTGTAAGTAAAATCTTCTCACATTTTCACAGTGGTAGGGGTCAGGGAGAGTTCTTACATGAAATATTTAAGAAACATCTGACTGTAACCCAGCCAGCATGTGGGAAAATTACATTATTTCTTATACTATTTTAACATCAAAGGTAGCTCTGAAGTGAAGGATAGTCATTAAAAGCCGAATTACCAAAAGTATGTCTGGATGGTACACTTAAACACATTTCAGCAAGCTGAAATAATTTAAAATCTGAAGTGTGATCCAGAATCACATATGTCAATTACCATGTTTTCTGTGGTATTAAAAATATATGCAGCTGGAGACCTTAATTATATGAGTTTTTTTTCTGACGTAGAAACACTTTACCTTTTGCTTTAAAAAAATCTCCTGAAATCCAAGAAAAAGGAAAAAAAATTGCAAAATGAAGGATCTTTTTTTTTTCATTAGCTGTAATTGAAAGGCAGAACAACACTAGGGATTTATATGAATGAACTCAAAATATTGTTTTCTACAGAATTTGATTATTGTTTTTCTGACACTGATTGGCTAAGAAAAAGATGAATCATGGTTTTATTTGCCCCCTAGAAAGTTTCAATAAAAACAATAGGTCTCTTGTCTATTTAGATTTTTCACTATTGTAAAAAACAAAGTATATTTATAATTACATCTTTGAATAATATTTTCTTCTTACTCAAACAAGATGCATTTGTTTTGTTTCACTAAAATGAATGATTAATAATTTAATCTTGAGTATTTTTACCCTGTATAATATAAGTGTTTTTTTATGGCAACAGCTTCATACTTGAAATAAAAATGCATTTACTATAAAAGTAGCACCTGTCCACTATGGTTGTTAAGTCTGCGGGGCTTCCTGGAGAAGTTCTATTCTTTTATTTATACTGGCAAATGTTCTCACAGATATAGAAGGGACTGGAGTTATGCATAAATTCACTCCTCTTCTTCAGAGCAATGGTTAGTTCAGGATTCAGATGTCACAGGGTGCCTCATTTGGATAGTTCTGATAGAATCTGGTTTATTTGGGAGAGATTGCAATCCATTCCCTCCTCTCCTCCCTTGTGCTTGAAGGTCCCATTTGGAAGCAAATCAATGGCTCTTCCTTTCCCTAATGTTAAAAATGCTTGATGCTTGGTTCTCAGTTCACTTATTCTTTCATGTATGCATTCATTCATTGATTTTGTCAGGAAACATTTTTAAGATATTTCCTGTATGTGAGGCCCTGTGCTAAAGTGGGGTACTCAAAAATTAAATTGACACAGTCCCTGGAAGAATTATAGTCTAATAAACAAGATAAAACAACTATATAAAGAAGACAGTTTAAAAAGCACAATCATTCTAATAATTATGGTAGCTAACATTTCTCTAGCATTTATCAGTGTCAACCGCTGTGATAGAGTTTTACAATTATCTCATTTGATCCTTACAACAACCCAGGGAGGTAGGTGCTATTATTATCCCCATTTTATAACTAGGAAAACTGAGACAAACAGAGGTTAAGTGAAATGCCCAGGGTTAAAGCTCTAGTCAGAGTTGGAAGCCAGGCTTTAGAAATTGATAAATGGATTAGAATTCCAATGAGGATTATAGTATCACATATCTAGGGCTAGATGGAACCTCTGAGGGAATCTAGTTTAATTCTCTCATTTTATAGCTAAGCAAATTGTGTGTCAGGGTGATTGTGACTTGCCCAAGGTCACAGAGATATTAAGTATACAGGAATTAATCCTAGGCTGACTTTCAGGTCAACATCAAGGAGCATGCAAAAAGTTGACTTCTTTCTCTTTTCCAGCATTCAGGGGATATTTAAATTTATTCTCTCTTACAATAGAAAGCTGTTTAAATTTTAGAACCAAATGAATACCTCTGGTCTTGATCTACTGAACTTGTCTTGTGGAGCACCAGGTAGAGAGGATATATAGATCAAATGACATAATTATGAAATCATCTTTCAGAAATAATTGTGAGGCAGAGGAGCAGGAAAGGGAGTTAACAAGTTATAAAGATTATTGAGGTTATTTCAGAAATAAGAAAAGACAACATTCATTATTCCTCTACTAATCATCATTTCCATCAATTTCAGTTGAATTTCTCTTTAATGTGAAAATGTTTAATTGTATTTTCAATTGGGCATTTAAGCCTGTGTTGCATTAGTCATCACTCCCTCCACAATTACAAGCAATTCACATAAGTTTTCCTTGGTCTACATAGACAGTGGAAATGGTTGTTGAGGCTTAAGGCTAGGAATGGAAGGCCCTCAGTTAGACAGGCACACACAGACTTTCTGGCAGTGAGTGGTTTAGTGTCTGTATCTGCTTGCTCAGTAGCTCATTCAGTAACTGAAGTACTGCATTTGCCATGAACAATTTCTTCAGCAAGTGAAACTACTGCCCTCCAGAGAGTCTAAACTGGAGTTTTAAGTGCAAACAATTTAGCAATTTTCTCTAATTCCCACACCTCTCATGCAGAAGTTGCCATTATTTGAAATTGTGGTGTTAAACCCTCTCAGTCTAGTTCAATGCCTCTAGGTCCCAGTAGGCTCATCAGACCAATGAAACATCATCATATTGTTCCCATTGGTAAATGAAAACATAAACAGAGAAGTGTAAGAGGTCAGGTCATGGCATCTTGGCCACCAAGCCTTTTTCAGTCTAAAGAACATCAGCACTTAAAACATCTCTCCTGTTAGTGTTGAAGCTGCTAATGAAAACCTGGCTCAAAAATCTGTAACATGCTCAAAAGTCAGAAAGATCAGGGGAATCACGTGGTCCTCTTTACTATGAACCCCATAACACTCACAGGTTTCTTATGTGTGTGAAGTGTATTGTAAGTAGAAAATGTATCAAATTTGGAGTCCGAAGATGTGGGTTTGATGCCTATCTCTGCTATTTGCTCCCTGTATTATCTTGGACAAGAACCTTCCTCAGTGTCCTGGCTCTCATCAGAGATTTGGTAGAATGTTGGTAACTAACAAGGCATTCACTTGTTGGACACAGTTAGTATGCTAATTTATTTTACTTAACTATACTTCTTTGTTCTAAGGGAGGGTTCTATGGGGGAATGAGAGGATTCATTGAGAAACGATACTGATATTTTTAAGGATCAATAAAACATATTTAAAAACAAATCGTTTCCCATTTCTCTGCCTCCATTTCCTTGTCTGTAAAATGAGAGGGTTGAGTTACATGATTTCCAAATGATGACTCAGACATATATTTTTCTTCAAAAAGTCATAGCAGTATACAGCTGGAAGGCATCACATAAATCATCTATTCAACTCCCACATTTTTATAGATGAAGAAAGTGAGGCACAGATTGGCACCCAATGCCTCACAGCTTTTTCCTGTCAAAGTTGCTGCCTAGAACATGAATTTTGTGACTCCTAGTCATGAGTTCTTCATAGGATTATAAATTTAGGGGAAAAATTGACCTTCAGGAACTTCTGGTTCCCCTCTCCTACACAACCCACTTTTTAAAAAATAGATGAAGAAACTGAGGCCTAGAGATTAAATTCCATTTCTAAAATAATGTAGGTAGAAAGTGGCAAAATCTGAATATCATCTCAAGACATATACTCCTAAACTATTGCCACTATTCCCACTATACAATTTGCCTCATCCGTCTTGTATCTGTTTCCGGAAGAATGATGATGAAAGAGGGATTAAATGGATATGACTATAGGGGATTTTGTAGACAAACATATAGAAGCTCTCTTTAAAATAACTAATCAGAAGACAATGCTTAACAATACTCCATTGGATCTATGAGTCCATTGATGTGGATATTTCTCCAATGAAGTAAATTGCAATTTTATTAATGCTTTCTCTTCCCATGTAACTGTTGTCTAGGTATCTTCATTAATTTCCCTATTTAATATGCTGAGAACCTTTTTCACATTTTCTCCTTTAGAGATGATTTCCAGGATACCTATGACTTCATTTCTCTCCAGGCTGCACTCACTAATTTCTTCCAAGACTTTCTCTACAATGCCTCCATGTACCTTCATTCCTGTGCCTCTCTCCAGTTTCCGTTTATATATTATCCCCAATTAGTATGTAAGCTTCTTGAGAATAGTGATTATCCAAGAGATCCAAGCAAAGCTTGGATTTGTCTTCAAAGTGCTTGAATAGTGCCTGGCACCCAGGAAAGGCTTAATAAATTTGGTTGAGTTTAATTGACTCTTGGCATGGTGAAGATAACAATGGAACCCATAGACCCTCCCTGGTCATCCCTCACTCTCACCATGTTGCCGGTACATTTTCCTGAGTAACATGTTGCTCCCATGATATCATTTCATCATTCCTTGCATATAATTCCAGGTTATGTCATAGCCTGTTCATATCTACTATGTGCTTCCATTGTCCTTTTTTGGAGAATTTAATTCACTAAAGACTATGGTGTATTTCTTTGAATATTATGAGAACAAATCATAACTATGGTACATGAGTGTCATACTGCATTGGTTCTCTTTTTTACTGTAACACAAAAAGCCTGTACTCTAGATTCTATCCATGCCTCTTAATATGAGCATCAGAAAGATGATCTTTTGTGTTTCAAATTATCCAGCTACATTTAGTTCTCAGCATGGTCTCTTGAACGGTAGTAATATACCTGTATGGAAGACTTTTTACAACATTCTATACAGTTTTAGCCACTAGCTGCTTGATTGAAATATCTATAGCTTTTAGGATACACATTCCTTATCGGTCCCTCTTTGTGAGACCTATTTATAGATGTGATATACTGGGCCTCCAGTATTATGCTGCTGAACACAGTTCCTGAAGCCCCAGGAGGTTTCCTTAGAGCACATTTATCTCTCTTTTGGAATCAACTTTCAATATTATGATGACAGGTGACCCAAGAAACTTGAGCTTCTGCCAACATACTCTTAATTTCAACTTGTCACATCACATAGGTATTTTACGCCTGATGCAGGATCTCTGCTATGACCTTCTCTGTAATTTGCTGACTTTATTGCAAGTAGTATCTTCCTAGCAGTGGTGAAACCTTCATACATTTTAATGATTCCTATGGAAAATAATAGGCCTTTGTCACCAGGTTCAACAAAGAGTTTACATCTGGAAGGAATGTTTCACTTTCCCAACAATGCAAGCTCATATTAAGGTCAGTTTCTTTTTCCCCAGCTTTTCATAGTAATATAGCAACAACCACATTTCATGTGTTAATGGTGCTTGTTTTGTGACCAGCCTATATGTCTCTAGGTCATGATTCTCCCCTACTCCAATTATTTATTTATTTTCCAGCTTCAACAATAGTTCTTAGTGTTCTCCTTATGCCTACAGCTATTTTTGTCAACAAAATTATTGAAGAGCTGCACTCCCATTCCTTTGATTCAGCCAACCTGGCTAAAAGGCTTTTGGAGGAATTGTACAAATGTCAGTTGGTTATTCCAGAGGAAACAGGCCTGGTTTAAAGGACCTTAGTGCTAGCAAGTGTTCATCACAGATGTCAGATACCTTCTCCCCTGTACTATAAAACTGAGGCAGTTGATCCTCAGGCCTGCAATTTTTAGCATCAGGAATCCAGATATCTAATTTTATCTTCCGCAAAGTTCTGAGACATAAGACACACACAAAAGCAATATGTGCTAGAGGATTTAAAAGGCATTTTCTTGGCATCCAGAGAGTATAACAAGATGAATTTTAAACCATTTATATATTATACCTGTGTCACCTTGGGTTAGTCACTTGGCCTTTGTAGGCCTAATTTTCTTAAACTATAGGATGATGGGGTTGGATTTGATGATCTCTGAGGTTGTTTCCTATGGCTTACACTCTAAGCCTATTATAGAGATGACTGAGGATACAGAGAGGCTAAATACTGTATAGGAGAAACATGATTGTAGCATTTTAGTCTAGAGGCATCCTATGAAATTACCATGTCCAATTCTCATTTTACAGATAAGAAAACTGAGGCTCAGGGAACCTAAATGACTTGTCCAGCATCCATAGTAAAACAGAGCTGGGAATAAAATTCAGCTTTTCTATTCTCTATTCACAATTCATTCCATTACTCTTTACTGCTACATTCTGGTTGCACTTACTATTTAATATGCACCAATATTTGATATTTATAATCCTAGAAGTATACCAAGTAGATGTTATATGATTAAATTTCACGATATCTATTTGATTTGATTAAGTCATATTATTCTGAGAGACAATACAATCACTAAGTGGACTTCAAAATGTGAAAGTAGAAAGTTCTACTAAAAGAAGGTGAGGATTAAGTAATGGAGTTAGAAGCACTGTGAATTAAAATACAGTCAATTTCATATTTACCTTTCATTGCTTAGGTATATAAATGTATTTTTAATGTTTTTTACTAACATACTGATATTTTCCAAGTTTACTTTGTAACTTAGATCTATCTTCCTTGAAATACTACACTTTCTGGCATTTCTATCTAGATAGCCAACCCGCAACTTAAGATAAGAATAGGCATACTATTCTTATACATTATGTATGATATGTGTTTATATATTATATTCTTACATGTTTTTCTCACTTTCTGTAGCCATGCACTCTGATAATTCTTGTCATGTCCTTTTCTCTCTAGGTTATTACTGATTCCTGATTTTTCTTTTCTTCCATAGCCTCTTTCCATCTTGACTGATTCCTACTAGCTATCATAACTTGTGAACCTGGCATCAATTGAGTCTACATTTTCTAGGAGTATGATGGTTGCCTTCACTGAGGGGAGAGAAGAGTTCATTAATTTCCCCTGCCAGATTTCCTCTTAGTAAATTAATCAATCATTCAATCAATAATTAAGGGTACCACCCAAAATGCTAGAGACTCCCCCCATGCTGTGTTTTACTCACCTTTTGAGGACACTAGGGGCATTATGGCTGTACAACTGTCATTCTTTATTCTCATCACATGACCAGCCCATCCTCTCTTCTTATCCTAAAGGTATAGTGGTTAGGGCATTGGACTTGGATTAAAGAAGACATGTTCAAAATCTGCCTCATATATTTACTAGCTTCTTATCCTAGACAAGTCACTTAAACTCCATTAGCTTCAGTTTTCCTCTTTAAGGATATGGGAGTGGAGCCAAGATGGCCACGTGAAAACAGTGTCTTACTGGAGCTCTCTCACAAGTTCTGTCAGATTCCTCTAAAAAAGTGAATATGAGCAGATTTGAGAGAGTTAGAAGCCACTGGTAGACTGAGTGAAGCAAATTTACAAGCCAGGAGAGTCTGCAAGGTTGACGGGATAGATCTGTAGGCTGAGGGAGCACTTGGTGCCCAGAGCCGTGCCAGACAGTACCAAAGTGGAAGCAGTTGCGGAAACTAGACAGTGATATAGGCTGGGAGAAACCTGGGTGCCTGAAACCAGCGGAGATCCCCCAGCCTCCAGGCATGGGATGGGAGTCTGTCGAAGCGAAGAGAGGCAGCAGCACAAGGCTGCAGCCATGAGACATCTACTCCTGAGGCTTGCACCCTAAAGTTTGAAACATGCCTTCTTGAACTTCCAGGAGACATAATGACCAGGTAAACAGCTCTCATCCCTTCCTTCCTCCCTCACTGACCCAAAGAATTCCTCAGGAAAAATGCTGGAACAGAGGAGAGAGAAGTGCGGATTCACTGGCCCAGCAGTGGGAGTTCCTGAGTCCCAGACAGGTAGAGCCAGCAAGGGTAAACACCAGGAGCCCAGATGTGCCTTTGCACAGCCAGGAGAAGTGGCAGACACCAGCACAGAAAACAGCTGAGACCATTGCTGGAAAGCAATGGTGCTGCAGAGCAGGCCCAGGGAAACAGGAGACTTCAGGCAGCCGTCCTCCCCACCCCCCACCACACCCCACATCAAGAAAATGAAGGCCATAATACACAATGCCAGTAACTAGGCTCAGAGTTCTCAGAACAAGAAACCTGGGACAGAGATTCCTGAGCTCAAAAGCAGAAATCCACTCTAAAGGCAAGAAAAAGCTAACCAGTGTAATATCAACCAGTATTAAAGAGTGTAATATCAATTAAGTTGGGGTCTTTGATTGAGTCTTGTTAAGTGCTAATTCCCAGGCTCAAACTGCTATCTATTAGGTGCTAAGCCTATGTGGGCATGAAGCCCTCAGTCCTAAGGGGAGTTGCTAAGACCAGAGCCAATAGTAAGAGCTTAAGTTCTGGTCACTCAGATGATGTTTGATGATGGCTAAAGTGTTCATAAAAAGGGAGAACAGAGCTATTTGCTTAGGGCTCTCATTCTTGGTAGTTTGCTGATGTGGAGACTCTGGGCAGCTGTAGTTAAGAGTTCTCCAGCTTGTAAACCCGGATGTTCGGACTTTGTTAAATTCTGGTAACTATGAAATGAGATTTGAATCAGACAAGGTTTGTTTGTTGACATTTGTAATTTGTTCGTGTTTGTGCTGAAGCTCAGGGTGCTGGCTTTTCCCCCTGAGCTGAGTGAATGATATATGTATGTTGCATTAAAATAAGATTGTTAACCCCTTAATGTTGCTTTCCTTAGTAAGGCAGATCAAAATAACCTGGGCTCGCAGCATTCTGTGTGCTGGTTGTTGTTGGTTTTACACAGCTATAGTAGCTGCTAGCAAGATTGTTGCAGCAAATGGTGTAGTCGTGGGCAGGATCTGCATTTTAAAAGGAAAGTATGGTGTTTTGGGGGTACTGGGGTAGTTGAATGTTTCCCAGTTTTTGGATTGCTCTTTGTACTTGGGATGGCTATGGTTCTATGGAGCCCCAGGAGCAACAAAGGCCTGAAGGAAAACATGCTGGTGGAAGTGGGAGATAATTTTGGAGATAATCCCTCCTTCCCTCTCCCCACAGTACTAGCACTCTGGAAGTGACAGGCCAGAGCAAAGGCTGTGGGAGAAAAAGCCAAGGCATGGGGGAGGGCCAGAGCAAGGGCTTGAGCTGGTAAGCATGGCTCCAGAGGACTGTGCAGAAAGGGTGAATATGTTGAGACAATATTGAATGAGGAGTTTTGGAACAGGAGCAGAGAACTGCCTTCATACAGGCTTGAGAGAAAGATCAGAGAATTGACTTCATGCAGATTTTGCGGGAGCAGCTAGTGAGGAGAGAGAAGAAGTGGATGGTGGCTGTAGACATATTGACCCAGACAGAACAGAAGACTGCCTGCATGAGAACTTTGGAAAGGTAAAAGCAATGAGCTGCCTTCCAGCCAACTTTGGTGAGGTGAGTGCAAAGATGGAGAACTGCCTACATCAAGATATGGATTCCAGCAGAAGCCAGGAGAGACTAGCCAGAGCTAGACAACCAGGAACCCAGGGGTTGGAACAGCCCTGGGGCAAAATGGAAACTTTGCAGCAAGGAGGTAGGTGTGCCTTTTTGCAGCCTCCCCGTGGGCTTGTTTGAGACCCAGGAGGGAGGGGTGGATTTGTTTATTGTGGAGTGGGGGAAGTGCCTTGGACCTCCACGGACCCCACCCTGTTGGCTTTATTGCCCAGACACCCCTCAGGACTTGGAATAGGGGGCTGGAATAGTATGGGGAGAACAGACCAACAACAGAAATTTATTTGGATTTTTTCTTTGAGTTGGGACTTTGGATGCCAAGAGGAAGCCTGCAACGACAGTGTAGGGAGAAGAAGACATCCCCCAGGAGAATTTTATTTGGAAGTTTTCTATCTCATTGGGACATTACTAATTAAAGTATGCCCTTGCCTGAGGGTATTAAGAGGAAACCTGCAAGGGCAGTCAGTGTAAAAGGACATGCTCAAGAAGTACTTTATCTGAAAACTCTGATTGGAGAGATTAACTGGCTTTGACCTAGGGGTGGATCGTGTTTGTATTGTCAACAAATATTTGGGAATGAAGCTAAATTATATGTTTTGTTTTGTTGTGCATGGTATGTTTTAGTTTCTTGCTTGATTGGATCACAATGTATAATACTTCTATTTGATACAGGATTCATGGCCAAATTTAGATTTTTGCTAGGCCATGGAAGCTGGAAGGGGTGGAGTATATTGGGAATCAAGATGGACTCTTAGCACTTATTCAACCGAGTGCCCTTGAAGACTTTGACCTTTGTTTCCTTGATTAAATTAGGAGTCCTGGATGACCTCCTTGCCTCAAGGGAATGCGTAGTTTACATGGGTTTGAGTGACATGTTTGTGACATCAGAGGCTTTTAGACCACGTGGGTTTAAGTGGCATTCCTGTGATTATTTTAAGTCATGTGGGTGAGTCGAGTTTGTGTGACTCACCTTTGACCCTGAACAAGACGTATAAACCCAGAGGTTGGCTTTCTTTTTTGGAGCTCTGAGCTGCAGCAAGAGTGGTGTGTCACTCTAGGCCAGCTGTTGTTATTAGCTCCCTGGCTTTGATTATGAAGCTTCTCTGGTACCTGTATATTGTGATTTTTTCAGACAGAAATGTGTCTGTTGACTCATGTTTATTTGCTCTGTTTGTATTTGCTCTGAATCTCAGGGTGCTGGCTTTTCCCTGTCAGATGAGTGAATGATATTCATATGTTGGATTAAAGTAAGATTGTTAACCCCTTAACATTGCTTTCCTTAGTAAAGCAGATCAAAAGAACCTGGGCTTGCAGCATTCTTGTGTGTTGGGCTTGTGCTGGTTTTTCACTCCCACAGCAGCTGCTAGCTGAATTGTTGCAACACCAACATGAAGAAGAACAAGAAAAAACCAAGGAACATTGATTCTTTTTGTGGGGACAGGGAAGATCAAAATACCAATTTGGAAGAGGCCAGAATTGACACTATACCCACATCTGATACCTCAAAAGGGAATGTGAACTGTTCTCAAGATCAAAAAGCATGCCTGGAAGAGCTAAAGGAGGATTTTAAAAACCAAATTGTGGTGGTAAAAGAAAAAATGAAAAAAAAACCCACTGATGAAATCAAGTCTTTGAAAAACAAGATGGGCAAAATGGCTACAGAGATTAAGAATATAAATAGAGAAAATGACACCCTGAAAGGTAAAATCAACCAACTGGAAAAGGAGACTCAAAAGCAAAATGAAGACAACAACTCATTAAAAATTAGAATTCAGCAAGTGGAAGCTAATGACTCTATGAGTCATCAAGAAGTAGTAAAATAAAATGTAAAGAATGAAAAAATAGAAGAAAATGTAAAATATTTGATTGGGAAAACAACTGATCTGGAAAATAGATCCAGAAGAGACAACTTAAGAATTATTGGTCTACCAGAAATCCATGATGAAAAAAGGCGCCTAGACAGTATCTTTGAAGAAATTATGAAAAATAACTTCCAGAGGACCTAGAGCTGGAGGGTAAAATAGTCATTGAAAGAATCCACCGATCACCCCTTGAAAGAGATCCCAAATTGAAAACACCAAGAAATATCATAGCCAAATTTCAGAATTACAAAGTCAAGGAGAAAATACTGCAAGCAGCCAAAAAAAGAACAATTCAAATATCGCAGAACTACAGTCAGGATCACACAGGATCTTTCAGCCTCTACATTAAATAACAGGAGAAATTAGAATATGACATTTTGAAGGGTAAAGGAGCTTGGACTAACACCAAGGATCAACTACCAGGAAAAATGAGCATAATTTTTTAAATTTTTTTTTATTTAATTTATTTATTTAACATATTTAGTTTTCAGCATTGATTTTCACAAGAGTTTGAATTACAAATTTTCTCCCCATTTCTACCCTCCCCCCCACTCCAAGATGATGTATATTCTGGTTGCCCTGTTCCCCATTCAGCCCTCCCTCTGTCACCCCACTCCCCTCCCATCCCCTTTTCCCTTCCTTTCTTGTAGGCCAAGATAAATTTCTACGCCCCATTGCCTGTGTATCTTATTTTCTAGTTGCATGCAAAAACCTTTTTTTTTGTTTTTGAACATCGGTTTTTAAAACTTTGAGTTCCAAATTCTCTCCCCTTTTCCCTTCCCACCCACCCTCCCTAAGAAGTCAAGCAATTCAACATAGGCCACGTGTGTATCATTATGTATAACTCTTCCACAGTACTCATGTTGTGAAAGACTAACTATATTTTGCTCTTTCCCAACCCATCCCCCTTTATTGAATTTTCTCGCTTGACCCTGTCCCCTTTCCAAAGTGTTTGTTTTTGATTATCTCCTCCCCCATCTGCCCTCCCCTCCATCATCCCCCCCTTTTTTATCTTCTTCCCTCTTCTTTCCTGTGGGATAAGATACCCAATTGAGTATGAATGGTATTCCCTCCTCAGGCCAAATTTGATGAGAGCAAGATTCACTCATTCCTCCCTCACCTGCCCTCTCCCCTACTACCACAGAACTGCTTCCTCTTGCCACCTTTATGCAAGATAATCTACCCCATTCTATCTCTCCCTTTCTCCCTCTCTCAATATATTCCTCTCTCATCCCTTAATTTGATTTTATTTCTTTTAGATATCTTCCCTTCAGCTCACCCTGTGTTCACTCTCTCTCTCTCTCTCTCTCTCTCTCTCTCTCTCTCTCTCTATATATATATATATATATATATATATATATATATATATATATATATATAATATTTACATAGGTGCACATTCACTTGTGTGTATATATATATTCATATTCCTTTCAGCTACTATGATATTGAGGTCTCATGAATCATACACATCATCTTTCTGTGTAGGAATGTAAACAAAACAGTTCAACTTTAGTAAGTCCCTTATGATTTCTCTTTCTTGTTTACCTTTTCATGCTTCTCTTGATTTTTGTGTTTGAAAGTCAAATTTTCTATTCAGCTCTGGTCTTTTCACTGAGTAAGCTTGAAAGTCCTCTATTTTATTGAAAATCCATAGTTTGCCTTGGAGCATGATACTCAGTTTTGCTGGGTAGGTGATTCTGGGTTTTAATCCTAGCTCCATTGACTTCCGGAATATCGTATTCCAAGCCCTTTGATCTCTTAATTTAGAAGCTGCCAGATCTTGGATTATTCTGATTGTGTTTCCACAATACTTAAATTGTTTCTTTCTGGCTTCTCACAGTATTTTCTCCTTGATCTTGGAGCTCTGGAATTTGGTGGCAATATTCCTAGGAGTTTTCTTTTTGGGATCTATTTGAGGAGGCAATTGGTGGATTCTTTCAATTTCTATTTTACCCTCTGGCTCTAGAATATCAGGGCAGTTCTCCTTGATAATTTCTTGAAAGATGATATCTAGGCTCATTTTTTGATCATGGCTTTCAGGTAGTCCAATAATTTTCACATTATCTCTCCTGGATCTATTTCCCAGGTCAGTGGTTTTTCCAATGAGATATTTCACATTGTCTTCCATTTTTTCATTCCTTTGGTTCTGTTTTATAATATCTTGATTTCTCATCAAGTCACTAGCTTCCACTTGCTCCAATCTCATTTTTAAGGTAGTATTTTCTTCCATAGTCCATTGGACCTCTTTTTCCATTTGGCTAAATCTGCCTTTCAAGGCATTCTTCTCCTCATTGGCTTTTTGGAGCTCTTTTGCCATTTGAGTTAGTCCATTTTTTAACGTGTTTTTTTCTTCAGTGTATTTTTCGGTAATTTTTGGGTCTCCTTTAGCAAGTCGTTGACTTGTTTGTCATGGTTTTCTCGCCTCCTTCTCATTTCTCTTCCCAATTTTTCCTCTACTTCACTAACTTGCTTTTCAAATCCTTTTTGAGCTCTTCCATGGCCTGGGACCAGTTCATGCTTTTCTTGGAGGCTTTTGTTGTAGGCTCTATGACTTTGTTGTCTTCTTCAGGCTGTATGTTTTGGTCTTCTTTGTCACCAAAGAAAGAATCCAAAGTCTGAGACTGAATCTGGGTGTGTTTTTGCTGCCTGGCCATATTCCCAACCAACTAACGTGACCCTTGAGTTTTTCAGCGGGGTATGACTACTTGTAGACTAAAGAGTTCTAATGAGCCTAATTTTTAAGGCAAGGAGATGGACATTCAATGAAATAAGGGAATTCCAGACCTTCCTGATGAAAAGGCCAGAACTCAATGGAAAATTTGATCTTCAAATGCAAAACTCAAGAGAGACCTAAAAGGTAAACAGGAGGAAAACCCCCCACAAACATTGTTAAGCAATAAGGGCAAATTGTTTACATCTTTATATAAGATTATATCATTTACATATATTATATATATTATATACATAGATATAATATATATATGTGTGTGTGTATGTGTGTATGTCAATCTTGACAATAGTATAGTTATCATGACAACTGAAAGGGATACACATAGACTGTGGGTGTCATTATAAAATAACTGATATAGTGATAAAAAAACCATAATTAAGAGATGTAAAGGGAGAGTGTGGGAGAAGAGGTAAGGAGGTAGTAGAAAAAGGTAAATTACATTGAATGAAGAGGCACAAAAACCCATTACAGTAAAGGGAGAGATGGGAGGGAGAAGAGTAGTATATGAGCTTTACTCTCATTGGATTTGGTTCAAGAAGAGAGTGATATACTCTGAAAAGTATAGAAATCTAACTTGTCCTACAGGCAGTAAGAGGGGAAAGGGGAAAGAAAAGGGGGGTGGTCAGAAAGGAGGGAAGAAGTAGCAAGGGCAAAGGAGTAGGATAAGAGAGGGAAATCAAGAGGGAGGGTAAATTGAAGAAGGCAGTGGTCAAAAGGAAAACTCTTTTGAAGAGAAGAAGAGGGGAGGGAGAAATAAAAGCATAAATGGTGGGGGCAGGGGGAGAAACAGGGTGGAGAAAAAGACACAGCTTGTAATAATGACTGTGAATGTGAATGGGATGAATTCTCCATAAAACAGAGGCAGACAGCAGAATTGATTAAAAACCATAATCCTACAATATGTTGTTTACAAGAAAGACATTTAAAAAATGGGGATACACACAGGGTAAAAGTAAAAGGATGGAGTAGAATATATTATGCTTCAGCTAAAGTAAAAAAAAAAACCAGGAGTAGCAATCCTAATCTCAGACAAAGCAAAAGCTAAGATATATCTAATTAAAAGAAATAAGGAAGGACACTGCATCCCGCTAAAAGGCACCATAGACAATGAAGCAATATCATTATTTAACAGGTATGCATCAAGGGGTTGTTTCAACAATCCAGCTAGTAGCTGTTGTGGGTGTGAAACACTAACAGAAGTCCAACAACAAGCAAGCTACCAGCACACTGCAAAATCACAGGTTTTTTTGATCTGCTTAACTAAGGAGAGCAACATTAAGGGGTTGACAAGCTTACTTTAATTCAGTATACAAATATCATTCACTTAGTTCAGGGGAAAATACCAGCACTTCAGAGCAAAATACGAACAAACTACAAACATCAACAAACAGACCCAATACAATTCATAGTTACCAACATCTAGGTTCAGCCCAGGAGCTCAGAACGTGGGCTGGCCCAGAGGCACTCATGCTACCACTGCTGTGGGAAAGAGTTCCAAAGAAGGGAAATCCAACCCCTGGTTTTATATCTTTTTCAGGGTCAGGGGTGAGTCACACATGCAACTTACCCATGTGACCTAGAATCATCACAAAGAGGCAACTTACACCCACGTAGTCTAAAAGCCTGTGCTGTTCCTGACATGTCACTCAAACTCACATGTAAACTAGGCCCTCCCCTTAGTTAGCCCCACCTTGGGCCCCACCTTAGTTACCAATCCACACCCACATAGGTTTTACACCTGATAGGGGTTTGGGCCTAGGGCTTAGCACCTAGTAAGACTTAATGAAATACACTGAATTACTCAAAGGAAACAAAAGCCAAACTCTTCAAGGGCACTTGGTTGAAATAAGTGCTAAGAGCACATTTTGCTTATCAACACAGGGGTACAGCATACAAATTCTTACAAGAGAAGTTATGGGAGTTACAGGAAGAAATAGACAGCAAAACCATACTAGAGGGGGACCTCAACATCCTCCTCTCTGAACTTGATAAATCTAACCTCAAAATAAACAAGAAAGAAGTTAAGGAGGTGAATAGAATTTTAGAAAGGCAGATATGACAGATCTCTGGAGAAAATTGAATGGAGATTAAAAGAATTATATATTTTTTCTCAGAAGTACATGGCATATACTCAAAAATTGACCATGTAGTAGGGCATAAAAACCTCAGATTCCAGTGCAGAAGGGCTGAAATAGTCAATTCATCCTTCTCAGATCAAGATGCAATAAAAATTATTTTTAATAAAGGACCATGGAAAGATGAACTAAAAATTTTGGAAACTAAATAATTTAATCCTAAAGAATGAGTGGGCCAAAGAACAAATCATAGAAACAATTAACAACTTCATCCAAGAGAATGGCAATAATGAGACAACATACCAAAACTTAGGGGATGCAGCAAAAGCAGTTCTTACGGGAAGTTTTATATCTGTTAATGCTTACATGAATAAAATACATAAAAAGGAGATCAATGAAATGGGCATGTTATTGAAAAAAAACTAGAAAAAGAAAAAATTGAAAATCCCCAATTAGATACCAAATTAGAAATACTGAAAATTAAGGGAGAGATTAATAAAATTGAAATCAAGAATACTATTGAACTAATAAATAAAACTAAGAGCTGGTTTTAAGAAAAAAATATAAAATTGATAAACCCTTGGTCAATTTGATTAAAAAAAGTAAGAAGAAAACCAAATTGCCAGTATCAAAAATGAAGAGGATTCACCTACAATGAAGAGGAAGTTAAAGCAATAATTAGGAATTATTTTGCCCATAAATTTGATATCCTCAGGGAAATGGATGAATATTTACAAAAATACATATTGCCCAGTTTAACAGAAGAGGAAGCAAATTACCTAAATAACCCCATCTCAGAAAAAGAAACTGAGCAAGCCATCAACGAAATCCCTAGGAAAACATCTTCAGGACCACACGGTTTTAAATGTGAATTCTATCAAACATTTAAAAAAAAAAGTTGATTCTCAGACTTTATAGACTCTTTGGGGAAATACACAAAAAAGGAGTCATATCAAATTCTTTTTATGACACAAATCTTGTACGAATACCTAAACCAGGAAGAGTCAAAACAGAGAAAGGAAATTATAGACCAATTTCCCTAATGAGTATTGATGCAAAAATTTTTAAACTCAAAGAATCCAGCTTCTGGGCTAAGAATTCACTATTTCACAAAAACTGCTGGGAAAATTGGAAAATTGTATGGCAGAAACTGTGCACAGACCAATATCTTAAACCGTATATCAAAATAAAGTCAAAATGGGTACATGATTTAAGAATAAAGGCTGATACTATAAGCAATTTGGTAGAGCAAGGAATAGTTTACCTGTCAGATTTACGGGAAAGGGAAGAATTCATGACCTAACAAGAGATAGAGAGCATTACAAAATGCAAAATGGATAATTTTGATTATGCTAAGCTGAAAAGTTTTGTATAAACAAAGCCAATGCAACAAAAATTAAGAGGGAAGCTGAAAATTGGGAGAAAATCTTTACAATCGATGTCTCTGATAAAGGCCTTATATCTAAAATATACAGGGAACCAAACCAAATTTGTGGGAATAAAAGTCATTCCCAAATTGAGAAATGGTCAAAGGATATCAACAGGCAGTTTTCAGAGGAAGAAATTAAAGCTATCTATAGGCATATTAAAAAATGCTCTAAATCACTACTGGTTAGAGAAATTCAAATCAAAACAACTCTTAGGTACCAGATCTCTCCTGTCAGATTGTCTAACATGACAAACAAGAAAATGATAAATGCTGGAGAGGATGTGGGAAAATTGGAACAGTGTTACATTGCTGGTGGAGTTGTGTACTGCTCTAGCCATTCTGGAGAACAATTCGGAACTATGCCCAAAGGGCTATAAAAATGTTCCTACTCTTTGACCCAGCAATACCACTCCTAGGGCTATATCCCAGGGAGATCACACAAGTGGGAAAAGGATCTGTATGTACAAAAATATTTATAGCTTCTCTTTTTGTGGTGGCAAAAAATTGGAAATTAAGGGGATGCCCTTCAATTGGGGAATGGCTGAATAAGTTGTGGCATTTGAATATAATGGAATACTATTGTGCTATAAGAAATGGAGAAGATATGGACTTCATAATAACCTGGAAAGACCTAAATGATCTGATGATGAGTGAGAGGTACAGAACCAGAACATTGTACACGACCACAGATACATTGATACTCTGATGACTACCTTTGATAGACTTGGCTCTCTTCAGCAATGCAAGGCTCAAAGATAGCTCCAAAGGACTCACAATGGATAAAGTGAGTTATATCCAGAGAAAGAATTGTAGAGTCTGAATGCAGATCGAGGGAAACTATTTGCTCTCTATTTTTTTTAGTTTAATTTCTTCTCTCTCATGATTCATTCCATTGGTCATAATTCTTCTTTGCAACTTGACTTTTGCATAAATAAGTTTAATGTGCAGGTCTCTGTAGAATCTATATTGGACTGCTGTCCTGGGGGCAGGGGGGAGGGGAGGGAAGGGAAGAAAATTTGAAACTAAAGAACATGTAAAACTAAGTATTGTAAACTAAAAATAAAAAATCTAATTTAAAAAAAAGAAAATGGGACTGTTGGTATGATTGTCTCTAAAGCTCCCCACCCCCCCCCACACACTATATAACCATGATCCTATGCATACACGTTTACTAAGTGCATACTATATACAAGATATTGTGCCCAGTGTTTGGGAAACAAAGACAAAAGAGCACCATTTCTGCTTTCAAAGAAATGTCATTCAGTTGGAAAAGATGCCTTTGAATATTGGTCCTGTTATGGTGCAATGCAAGGAATGAGATTTGAGGTGTCTTTCATTAATAAGTCCTTATAAAATGTGCTTAATAAACACTTGTAGAGTCACTGTTATGGTTGACTGTTCTGTAAATAGAAACTGGGCAGAAAAGTCACTCTGTGCTCGAGACAGATCTCTTTTGACACAGATCTAGATATTACAACCATTAATGAGTTGAAAGGAAGCACAGCTAGGCTACAACCCCTGTCCTTTTCTGGTATTATTGAGAAGGTCAAAGATCAGGTGGTGATACGGCCATTGGCTGCCCAGAGCCAAACCTCAGCAAATGGCCATCCTAGCTGTCATTATACCTCCTGCCCTGCCCCTAGCCCCACCACCAGGCTTTCACAAGGAATATTCTGGAGAAGGATAAAAGAGTTATTTGGCATCTACTGCCTAGCATTCCCAGTGCTGGAAGCTTTCTTTACTGCAGAAACCTTCTCAAATATCATTACCAACAGTCCTCTAGTCCCATGTTTTAGGCCAGAGTTACCAGCCTTATTTGGCCTACCACCTCCTTTCCAAAAAAAAAATACTCAGCATCCCGCTGGAAATCTACTTTTTTAACCCTTTAACAGTTTTTTTTTGAAATTTGTGTCATTAAAAAATATAAACTGTAAATATTTTTAAATGATGCATCTTAAATTTAATAATTGATTGTAAATTTGTGGGTTTTTTCTGCATTGAAATTTTAACGATGCAAAATTGTGTCATGTAACCAATTAGTATCATACTGTAAACAACTCATTACATGCACATATTGCTGCCCATGCATGATGGGCTTCTCCACAATGCTTGACGTATTTGCATGCCAATACTTACTTGTTAAGACCTGTTGTGACTTGACCATCCATTGGTCATAACTTGTATTTTGTGTGTTTATTTGGAAAATAATGTAATCACTACAATGGTAACTCTGTTATACAGCTCATGAAACAAGTACTAATGGTTTTTCAATTTTTTCTTATCTTCTTTCCTTATGCTTCCACAGCCCCTTTCTTTTTATTCAACAACCTCAATTCCACCAAGGTTACTAGCAGCACCCCCCCATCATTACAGCACTTCCCAGGGGGTGGTATCACCCACTTTGGGAAACTCTAGGCAGCTGAGAAGCCCAAATTAATTGAGATTCATCCTGTCCTGAGGCTGCTCCTCTCTCTCTCTTTTTTAATCCCTGTGATTGTGAGAAACTATCTGGATAGGCCCTTTGCCATTTCTCTGCTACTTCTCTACAGCCCCCAACTCTCATTCTAGCCATGTATGATACCTACTTCTTTGTAGTCCCTATGTTCTGATGCTCTTTGGACTCTAACTTCTGTCCTCAACAAATCTATTCTAGATCTCTTCCTCACACACTTTTTCCATACTCTAGTGCTCACAGAAACAAAACTTTCTCCAGGCACATCCCTCAGAGTCCTCTCAAGAGTTGATCACTTCTTCACTCATGGCTAGAAGGAGGAATCAGTACACTTCTCTGCTCCTCGTTGGCACTTCTGAACTTTTGCTCTTTAGCTATTTTTCATCAACCTATCTTCTTTTGAGTTTCACTCCATCTGGCTAGTTCACCTGGAAATATATCACCTTCCATAACATTTTTTTTCTGAATGAAAGTTGTTACCTTCTTGTTCAAGGTACTATAATAGTTTCTAAAAGGAAGTTATTTTGGTGATATCTACAGTTAGATTGCAGACAGATATTTAGTACCTGTTTCACTTTTCTTCTCAACACTACCCCACCCTTGGAGACTTCAATATTGAGATTGATGCTATTTTAAACACTCTTCCTTCTCAGTTCTTTAATTTCCTCAGCTCTTGAGATCTCTATCTCCACTCTGTCTCAACATCACACAGGTATGATCACATCTAAGAACTTGCCAGCATGAAAACCTATTTGGCTTGCACTTTGAAATCCTCCTTTATAATTATCTTCTTCTTCATCCTTCCCCTCTCTCATTTTTCCTAAACCCATTTTTTATACTCACAGACACTCCAGTCTTTCCATTTCTTTTTGTTTTTCAAATCATCACATCCTCCATTTGCATTCTTGACTTTATTTTCTTTTGTCTTTAATAAATTTATTCATTTCCAGTTTTCGACATTCACTTCCACAAGATCCTGAATTCCAAATTTTCTCCCGATCTGTCCCCTCCTCCCACCCCAGGGCAGTGTGCATTTTGATTACCTCTTCCTCCAATCTGCCCTCCCTTCTATTACCCTTTACCCCCTTCTCTTATCCCCTTACTTTCTGTTTTCTTGTAGGCAAGATAGATTTCTATATCCCATTGCCTATCTTATTTCCCAGTTGCATGTAAAAACAATTTTTGACATTCATTTTTAAAGCCTTCAGTTCCACGTTCTCTCCCTTCCTTCCTCCTCACCCCCCCATTGATAAAGCAAGCAATTCAATATAAGTTATACATACGTAGTCATGCAAAATGCTTCCATAACAGTCATGTTGTGAAAGACTAACTATATTTCCCTCTATCCTGACCCACCATCCATTTATTCCATTCTCTCCTTTGATCCTGTCCTTCACAAAAGAGTTTGCTTCTGATTGCCCCTTCCCTCAATCTGCCATCCCTTCTATTATTTCCCCTCTCTTATCCTCTTCCCCCCTGTTTTCATGTAGGGTAAGATAGATTTCCATACCCAATTGAATGTGTATGTTATTTCCTCCTTAAGCCAAATCCAATGAGAGTAAAGTTCACGCCTTCCCGTTCATCCCTGCCCTCTTCCCCCTCCATTGTAAAAGCTTTTCTTCCCTCTTTTAAGTGAGATGACTTACTACTTTTTTCATCTCCCATTCTCTTTTCCCTAGTACATTCCTCTCAACACTCAATGTTATTATTGTAGGTATCATCCCTTCATATTCAGCTAACTCTGTGTCCTCTGTCTACATGCACATGTATGTATACACACATATACGTATATACACACATACACATGTGTACATATAGACATACACATATGCATGCATAAACATAAACATACATATATACACACATACACACATCCATATATATGTGTATATGTGTGTATAAATATATATGTGTATGTGTGTGTGTACCTATATATACTAACTGCCCTAATACTGAAAAAGCTCTCTTGAGTTACATATGTCATCTTTCCATGTAGAATGCAAACAGTTCAACTTTAATAATTCCTTTATGGCTTCTCTTTTGTGTTTACCTTTTCATGTTTCTCTTGATTCTTGTAGTTGAAAGTCAAATTTTCTATTCAACTCTGGTCTTTTCAACAAGAATACTTGGAAGTCCTCTATTTCATTGAAATTCCATTTTTCCCCTGAAATATTATACTCAGTTTTGCTGGGTACATGATTCTTGGTTGTAATCCTACCGTTTGTAATATTTTCTCCTTGACCTGGGGATTCTGGCATTTGGCTATGATATACCAAGGAGTTTTCCTTTTGGAACCTCTTTCAGGAGGTGATCAGAGGATCCTTTCTATTTCTATTTTACGCTCTGGTTCTAAAATATCAAGGCAGTTTTCTCTGATAATTTCTTGAAAGATGATGTCTAGGCTCTTTTTTTTTGATCGTGGTTTTCAGGTAGTCCAATAATTTTTAAATTATCTCTTCTGGATCTATTTTCCAGGTCAGTTGTTTTTTTCAATGAGATATTTCATATTGTCTTCTATTTTTTTCATTCTTTTGGTTTTGTCTTATAGTTTCTTGATTTCTCATAAAGTCATTAACTTCCATTTGCTCCACTCTAATTTTTAAAAAATTATTATTTTCAATGAGCTTTTGGACCTCCTTTTCCATTTGGCCAATTCTGCTTTTCAAGGCGTTCTCTTTCTCACTGGCTTTTTGAACTTCTGCCATGTGGGTTAGTCTAATTTTAAAGGTATTATTTTCTTCGGCATTTTTGGGGGTCCTCCTTTAGCAAGCTGTTGACTCATTTTTCATGATTTTCTTGCATCACTTTCATTTCTCTTCCCAATTTTTCCTCTACTTCCAGTATTTGATTTTCAAAATCCTTTTAGAGCTCTTCCATGGCCTGAGGCTATTCTGTATTTTTCTTGGAGGCTTTGGATATCTTGGAGGAGTCTTCACCTTGTTGTCTTCCTCTGGCTGCATGCCTTCATTTTTCTTGTCAGCAAGCATGTAAGAAAGCATCTTTTCACCAAGAAAGTAACCATCTATAGTCTTATTATTTTCCCCTGTTTGCTCATTTTCCCAGCCAATTGTTTGACTTTTGAGCTCTTTTTTAAATGGAGGGTGTACTGCCCCAATTTTCAGGGGTTTTGTGCAGCTTTTTTCAGATTTATCTCTAGGGACCTGTAAATTCTCAGTTCCTCCCATGTGGTATGATCAAAAGAGAGGAGTTTACTCCTCTCCTGGCCTGTGCTCTGGTCTGTGAGCAATGACAAGCACTCTTTTCTGCCCTGGAACTGTGAGGAGGGTTCCCTCTCCATAGCTGCCCCCCGCTCTGCCACACCAGTTCTCCTTCTCACCCCAGGACTGCCACCCAGGACTGTGACTCAGATTAACCTCTTGGTTCTCCCACTGTCTGTAGGCCAAGAGCTCCAGAAGCAACTGCTGCTCCAGAAGCAGCGTCTACTAAGACAGTGACTGCCACCACCCTGGGGCTGGGGCTGGGGTTATGGTGGGACCAAGCTCCTCTCTCACCCAGATGTGAGAGCTTTCCCACTGACCCTTGAAGCTGTCTTTGGCATCTGTGGGTTAAAAAGTCTGGAAATCACCACAGCTGCCAGTGATTCAGTACCCTGAGGCCTGTTCTAGTCCATCTATGCCAATGTGACTGAGGCTGGGCTGTGCCCTGCTCTGAGCAAGATGTGATAGACCCTTCATGTCAGCCTTCCAGATTGTCTTGGCCTGGACATCTGCTTCATTATGTTATTTTGTGGCTTCTGCTGCTCTAGAATTTGTTCAGAGTCATTTTTAAAGGTATTTTGAGGGGTTTGGGGGAGAGCTCAATCAGGTCCCTGCTTCTACTCCATCATCTTGGCTCCATTCCCTTTGACTTTTTTTCTAGACAGTCCAATAAAACATTTTCATCTACTTTTGAATCCCTTGCAGACTGATCCTTCCCCCAGCTGAACTCTTCCAGTCTTTAATCCTAGGCAACCTCCACAACTGGCCTTTCCTTTTCCTATTCTAAGCATCATATAAAATCAGGAAATTTTGTCAACATACAGTTAAAACTCATGTTACATAGAAACACCTGGGCCTTCAATGTTGCACAATAATACTTTCTGTGTTTTCTGGTTGACTTTCCAACACCCCCTGCAGCAGCTATTTCAAATCTTCTCTCTCTTCAACTATCCATATTCCTTCCCATCCTTATCCTGGGTATTTTAACACATAACTTTGTACATTACTTTATTGAGAAAATTCAGATAATCCACCAGGTTATCCATTACCATCTACAAGCCATACCTCAAAACTTATCTATGTCTTGATGCACACTTTTCTCCTTTGCTGCATTATCAGAATATGAAGTGAATTTTCTTGCCCTCAAATCAATCCTTCTACTTGAATCATTAATGCCATTCCATCTGTCTTTTTCAGGAACTTACACAATCAGGTATTCCTTCTCCCAACCTCAACTTTAAGCAATCTTTCTTTACTGTTTTATTACCTACTTCCTACATTTATACTCAGATTTCCTCTATCCTAAAGGCAGCAAACAGACAAGCAAAAAACAAATAAACAAACAAACCCAAGCAAACCCTTCCCTCAATTGTACAACACTGTCAAGCTACTACTCAATAACTATTTTTCCCTTTATTACCAAACTCATAGTCATCAATACTAACTGATTCCTCTTGCAATCTAGGGCCCTGTACACTATGCTGAAATTGTTCAAAGATCGTTACTTATTTGTTAACTACTAAATCTAAAAATGTTTTCTTAATTCCCATCTTCTTTAACTTTTCCGTAGGTTCTGTTGTACATGCTTTCTTCATTTTCTCTATTTCTCTTGTCTTCAGGGACATTTGTTCTTCTCCTGTTTCTTAGTTTCCATTTTGGACCATCATTAACTTACACCTTAGATGTAGATGTCTCTTAATGTTCTGCCTCTTCTTTTCTTGTACCCTTCCCCTTGGTAATTTTATTTTCCCCATGAGTCCAATAATCACTTTTGCACAATGCATTCCCAAATTTTTATACCCATAATTTTATAACTATATCTCCTAAGGTCCATTCCTTCATCACCAAAAGCCTAGTATGTATTTCAACCTTAAAAGCTCTGCTGATATTTCAAGCACAACATGACAAAACCTGAAGTGCTGCCTCTCAACAAAACTGCTCATTCTTTAAGCTTCCCTATCTGTACTAAAGAAAAGTTTATACTCTCAATGACCTAGGTTTATAGTCTGGGCCATTTATGTTCAACATATTACTTCTCTTCAGTCACAGAGCCAACAAACTATTTTAGATGCTCATCACTGTTATCCTTGCCTATTTTTATCATCTTCTAATTGTCTGTCATTTCAGTTTCAATTTGTTCTTCATAGTCTCCCTATAGAACACCACCAGTTCGGGGTGGGAGCCAAGATAGTGGCTGGAAAGCAGGGACTTGCTTGAGCTTCCCCCTGAAGTCCCTCCAAAAACCTATAAACATGGCTCTGAACAAATTCTAGAACTGAAGAACCCACAAAACAGCAGAGGGAAGCAGGGCTCCAGCCCAGGACAGCTTGGATGGTCACTGGGTAAGGTCTATCGCCCACAGAGCTGGGAGAGGAGTGGAGCAGAGCTCAGCATGAGCCATGTCTGGACCAACCAGATTGGGAGCCTGGGGAACAGGCCCTGGTGCCCTGAATCAGTGAGCTGTGGCAGTTACCAGACTTATCAACCCACAAACACTAAGGACAACAGAGAAGGTTGGTGAGAAAAGCTGCAGGGACAGAGTGCAGGAGTTCATGGTTCTGCCACTGCCCTGGGGAGAGCAGGGGAGGTGCAGCTACAGAACTACAGCTGCAATTGCTTCTGACCCAGGCCCACCTGGTGGAAGGAATTAAATGGTGGATCAGAGCAGGAGTGCAGAGCCTGCTTAAGATCTGAGTCTGGTCCCAATTGGCACTTCGTGGAGGAGGAGAAACACTGGTGTGGCAGAGCTGGCTGTATAGAAATAGGTCTGAAAACAATAGTGCATCCTCTCAAGCTTGGAACAAAGTACTCTCTACTCTACAAGCAGTCATATCCCCATGAAAAACTCAAGAGTCAAGTAGTTGGCTGGGAACATGGCCAGGCAGTGAAAACAGACTCAGATTCAGATCCAGACTTTGGAATTTTTCTTTGGTGACAAAGAAGACCAAAACATACAGCCAGAAGAAGTCAACAAAGTCAAATAACCTACATCAAAAGCCTGCAAGAAAAACATGAACTAGTCTCAGGCCATGGAAGAGCCCAAAAAGGATTTGGAAAAACAAGTTAGAGAAGGAGAGGAAAATTTGGGAAGAGAAATGAGAGTGCTGCAAGAAAACCATGAAAAACAAGTCAATGACTTGCTAAAGGAGACCCAAAGAAATACTGAAGAAAACAACATCTTAAAAAATAGACTAACTCAAATGGCAAAAGAGCTCCAAAAAGCCAATGAGAAGAAGAATGCCACTGAAGAAGATACTAGCTTAAAAATTAGATTGGAGCAAATGGAAGCTAGTGACTTTATGAGAAATCAAGATAGTATAAAACAGAACCAAAGGAATGAAAAAATGGAAGACAATGTGAACTATCTCATTGGAAAAACCACTGACCTGGAAAATAGATCCAGGAGAGATAATTTAAAAATTATTGGACTACTTGAAACCATGATCAGAAAAAGAGCCTAAATATCATCTTTCAAGAAATTATCAAGGAGAACTACCCTGATATTCTAGAGCCAGAAGGTAAAATAGAAATTAAAAGAATCCACCAATCGCCTCCTCAAAAATATCCCAAAAAGAACAGTACCAGTTGGACAATGCTGCTAACTAACCTCAAAAGCTTTTCACAGGGCTCCCTATCATCCCCAGGAAACAACAAAAACTTCTTAGATTGGGATATAAGGGCCTCCATAATACAGCTTCAGTCAGTCTTTTCTGCTTTGTTTTGCATTCACCTTAACACATTCCATGTTCCAATAAATTGGAATACTAGTTCTTTGAAATTGTTATTCTATCTAATGCCTCTCTCCTCTCTGTACTTGCTTAAGCTGCATCTTCTCTCTCTCTCTCTCTCTCTCTCTCTCTCTCTCTCTCTCTCTCTCTCTCTCTCTGTCTCTCTCTCTTCTATGTGTCTCTCTCTCTCTCTCTCTCTCTCTCCTCTCTCTCTGTCTCTCTCTCTTTCTCTGTCTCTCTCTCTCTCTCTCTCTCTCTCTCTCTCTCTCTGTCTCTCTCCTTTTCTCCCCCTCCCGAATAAAATTCTTCCTCCAATTTTTGGAATCTTTCTCATACTTAACAGTCAAATCAAGTGCCAAGTCTATCAAATCAGCTGTTAATATCCATTCTCTACTCAAATTTTTGGGAACACTGTCTAATTTTACCTTTGTTCTACTTATATTGTTGTATTTTTCCAGTATAATTTCATCTTTTAGAGGGTGAGAATTGACTTATTTTTGTCTTTGTATCTCAATGTTTGATATTCATCTAGTGCATTCCGGTTATGAAATAAATATTGACTTTATTAAATAGAATCTGTAAAATGATTTCTATCTGTCCCTTTGTTAGCTCATTCATTCATATGGTTTATTACATATGTTAACTTCTGTATTTTCTTCACCAAACTTCCATCCTTCTTTTTGCAATTATAAAATAAATATTCTCATCCATTACCAAATCCTTTGAATGGGTTAAATGAAAAGTAGTAACAACAGAAACAATATTGGTTGGTCTATTCCTTATGGTGACAGAAACTTGATCACAGTATCATAGACTGAGATTCTAGAAGAGACTTAAGAGGTCATCTACTCTAGGAACTTCTTATTGAAGAGGAGAAGATGAAGTACATAGATTTTAAATGACATATATAGACAAATAGGTAGTGAGCAGTAGAATTAGAATTTGAACTCAGGTCCTCTGACTCCAAGTCCATTGCCCTTTTTAATATTCCATGCTGTCTATAGATACAGCAAGGTCTTTTAGCCTGGCCTCAGACAAGGAGCTTAAGAAAGAATACTACAACATCAAAATTTTTCATTCTGTGGAGCTTTCTCTGAAAACTGGCCTTTGTATGCTTAGGGAAGAATTTTCATCAGTTTTTAGATACATGGTCAATGATTTTATTTTGCATTTATAAAGTTTGAGTAGATTTTTTTTTCCTTTGAAATACTCCCCCATCTCAAATCTGAAGGAATAATACAGAATTTAAAGAGTCCTCAGCAGGGAATATGGTACTTTATGTTCCAAAACTAGGTAGAAAAAGGGAGACAGAGTGTGCAATACAAAATCTGAAGGGTACTCAGAAGGGAATTCAACATTTTTATTCCAGAGAGAGAAAGAAACAGAGAGGAGAATATTGCAGAATAAGTTAGTTTGGTGTTTGTATACATACATATATATACATATATGTGTGTGTGTGTATGTATATATATGTATGTGTGTGTGTGTGTATATATATATATATACACACACACACACATATCCATCTATGATGAAAGAATTAAGGAAGAAGAGAAAGATATCTTATTAAAGACCAAGATTTCACTAAAACAACTGAGATGATATTGATATAAATTGGTTATGGAGGTAAACCGGGTAAGTTATTAACAACTGCATGCGGTGAAAGCATTTACCACATAGTCTAAATTAATGTTACCTATCAGTAGCGAACAATATTGAATCAGGTTATGATACTTGCTTCCCTCTCAATAGTATCTATCTATCTATCTACCTATCTATCTATCTCATATATATGTATGTACATATGTATGTGTACACACATATACATATAAATGTATATGATTTATGGGAGCTAGATTATTTTGTATTTTGAAATTATGTACATGATAGTTGCTATATAGAACTATTACCATTGGTAGATAAGGTGACCATGTCCCTAGTGAAATCTAGGTTGGTACAAAGATTTCATTTTATTCTGTAGTTCCTTTCAGTTAGAAGTTCCTCTCACTTTGTCACTTTGATATTATCAGTGCTGGGACCTGTAGGGAAAATAGGATGAAAGGAAAACTTATTCTATGGCGCTTCTTTTGATTCTTTATTGTGTTATTACAGCAAGTGCTTCAAAAAAAGTTGCTGTTTCCAGGAACTTATTTCTGTTTTGGAGGTGGAATAGACAATTGTAGAGAATTGCATGGATATCCATAGAGTGAGCTGGGTGGGGGGTGGGAAGTAACAGAATGTCTGTTGAAATGGATGTCTGTTGAAAGGATATTCCCAGTTTCAATTTCATGTTCTTCCTCTCCCCTTTCCTCCACCCCCACAACTCATATTTGCATATTTCCTTTACTGCTGGACTGTCATTGTAACATTGACTCAGATTTAGAGCTGAAAGATAACTTAGAGATCATCTCATTGAAGTCTGTTTTTCCTCCAGATCATAATATGGTGTCACAAATAGTTTAAGTGATACTAGTTCATATAGGGAATAAGCGGGAGAGTTACGATTAAAACTTTGGTCGCCTGATTCTGAATACATTGTTCTTTTCTCCCTGACATGCTGCATTTCTAATGGATGAAATCAGAGGTCTTGGAATATTGAAGCAGCTACATATTTAGTGGCATTTTCAAAATAATCCTTTGCTAACTTAAAATCCAATGAAGTAATGCTCACCTAGGTATGCTGAGAGTTTTCTTCTTTTAAAATTGGAATGACCCTGCTTTTGATCTTCTTGCAAATATTTCTACCAAGGCTGACTGGATTAAAATCGACCATACTTTTTCCCTTAAAAAGAAATTATGAGGTCAAGAGGTGACTGTGCTTGGCAAGACGCCTCTGTTGATGAGCATAAGTGAATGAGAAAGTATCAACCAATCTATTCAGTGTGTCCAAGTAAAGAAAATGTCCTTCTTTTGTACCATTGTCAGTGTAATCCTGGTTAATTAAAATCCACATGCAAAATTATTCCTCAAACAAACACATAGAACAACATTCAAAACCTGCAGGCTTCCCTTGATCCTATAAAGCTGTAAATAATGTGATTAAATAAACAAAAGGATTTTCTATTTTCTGTCGGTCCTGTAGTTTCTCTTTTGTTGCCAAAGTAGTTGAAACAATAGACATTGTTCAGTGCTGATACACAGATGGTCAGAAGAGTTTATGTGAACATATGCTACACACATAACCTTCTATACCATCAAATAACAATAAACCATTTGTTAAATCAAGTAAAGCACTCAACTTTGAAGAGGAAAAAAAAGCAAATGAAGGAAAATAAGAGGAGAGAAAAGGGGAAGAAAGGAAACGATAAGGGCAGAAGAGAAGAAACAGGAGAGAAGAAGGAAAAAATGTAGATGGAAAAGATGAGGAAGAGAAGGATGAGGAAGGAAAAAGGGAAGAAAAGACATTCTAGAGCTTTCATACCAGAAATAGCTTCAGAGGCCATATTGTTGTACCTTCAGTTAAAGTAAGTTTCTCCATAATACTTCCCACAAGTCTTTACCTTGCCTCTGCTTGGCAGTTTTCTATAAATGGAAATTCACTTTAAGACAAGAAAGAAGAGAGAAAGGGGCAGAGACAGTAAGCTAGAAAGACAAAAACAAACAAGAAGGAACTTGATGAAAACTTTTTGTTCAGTCTTTTTTCAGTCATTTTTAACTTCATGACACCATTTGGGGTTTTCTTGGCAAAGATTCTGGAGTGTTTTGACATTTCCTTCTCCACTTCTCCAGCTCATATTACAGGTGAGGAAACTGAGGCAAAGAGACTTAAGTGACTTACCTGAGTCACTAGTATCTGAGGTCTGATTTGAACTCAGGAAGATAAGGACATATTCCTGACTCCAGGCCCAGCATTCTATCCACTGCATGACCTAGCTGCCTTCATAAGAGGACCTGCTCCAAGTGTTCAATGATCTATGCCTTCTGTTCCTTTCCCTTCCCTTTCTTTTCCTTCTTTGTCCAGATTTGTGATTTCATTGGTGTAATGAATTCCCATGTATGGAAGCTCCCTCCACTGGTATAGATAAGTGACTGATCTTTAATATTAACCATCTGTGGGGTGTTTGAGATTTTAATTCTGAAAATAAAGATGTGTATAAATTCATGCATCTAACTATTTAGCCATCTAACACACGACATTAGGCATATGGATAGGACCTGCTTCTGTGATTTCATTGGTATAAGGAATTCTTAGCTTAGGAAATTTCTATCAATGCACATTGACACTGTCTCTGTATCTTCTAGTCTTAGAAAGCTGCCTAGGGTGCTGAGAGGTTAAATTAATCAATAAAACTATTAATGGAAACTTATTTAGTAAATGTTCACTATGTGCCAGGTACTATGCTCAGTGCTACAGTTATAAAGAAAGGCAAAATCAATCCCTTCCCTTAATGAATTTACATTCTAAGGGGGAAGACAATATGTAAATAATTAGGTACACTCAGAGTAAATGGAAGGTCATATTAGAGGGGAAGACTAGCAGTTAGGAGAATGGAGAGTGTCTGAGCTATTACTGTGTCATGTGAGGCAGCAGGAGTCCCAGCTTCCCATCTCCTAGGGAGCTTTAGTAGACTAGGAAGTGAGTCTTCTGTGCAGAAGCTGGCACTGGCTGAGATACTGAGAAGTTTACGGGATTTGCCCAGGGTCACATAAACAGTAATGTGTCAGGCAAGGCTTGAGGCTAGGTCTTTCTGATTTTAAGACTAGTCTTCTGTCTACTACACAACAAAACCTTACCAGGTGGCTAGGATTCTATGGCCCCATAGTAGCACTAATCCTAATAATCCACCTGAGGGTGATCTGAGGAAACGGGTACACTCTTCTGGACTCTCAGAGAGTTGGGTACCTCTCTCCCCTTAGGTAGGTACCCTTTTTAGTTAACAACATTTAAATTACTAAACTGGGGCCTGGGCTTAATCTAACTCAATTAAATTCTTATGTTTCTAGCCCTGTACAATCTGGGAAAACTTTCTCTTCTCATCCTTACTGTGTTTGAATTGAAGCCATCTTCCAATACAGAGGTGCACATCCCTGTAGTATTTTCAAAATAATAATATTAGACATTCCTATTAGACAGAGTATAAATTCCTTGAAGAGAAGTACTATTTTGTTTTTCTTTTCTTCGTGTCTCTTGTTCCTAGGAAATAGTAGGTGATTGGTAAATGAATATTGGGTGATTGAATTGAATAAAAGATTTATTTAAAAAAATATAGCTATTTGCTATTTAGCAAAGCATTCATCTCCAGAGTTTGTGTATATACATATGGGTAAATACATTTTTTATTTGACAGAGAATAAAGTCTGTAACTCTTTGTCTTCTCCAAGTTATCAGAGAACAGATAGGCATCCACAGCAAGGACATATTGCTCCAATCTTCTATTCTCCCTTAATCACATTCATTTCAATATTCTTTTATAATGCTTTCTCTGGCTTTTTCAATCATCCTGTGACTATGACTATAAGGCTTCTGTGGGTGGAGTCCATCATAGGATTCTTCCAAACAGATTGTAAGTATTTTTCAAATAGAGTACATGATCTATATTTTATGGGCCCCTTGGAACTTAGCACAGTGCCACAGGATTTAATAAATTCTCCTTTGACAATCCTGACACTATTTTTATTGCTCTTCTGTGATGATACCATATGCTTATTTTTTTTTTATTTTGCTTTCTTTATGCCTCTAAGAAATACAAATGGACATAGTACCATTTCTCTTTCTTGGGAACGCATATCCTATTGTAATAAATCCTTCTGGAATGTTCTCCCCACCTTGGTCTGCTAATACAGGTTCATACCGTCTTTTTGAAGCCCAGCTCAAAGCAGAGAATATGCAAATTGAAAGGGATATATATATATATATTTCAGCACATACCTCAATAAAAAATCCACCCTTTAATAACGCCCCAAAGTGATCTCTATTTGAAGTCCTTGAGTGAATGGAAACTGACTATAGCCAAAGACAACACATTCTACTTACATGAATAATAGCAGTAATCTTCAGAAAGTTGTTTTCCCTTACATCAAGTCTAGTTTTCGTCTCTGCAAATATCTGCTACCCAGTGCCTTTCTTGCCACCTTCTGGGGTCAAGTTGAACAAGTATATTCTCTCTTCCATTTGCTCATTCAAATCATTGAAGACGGTTTCCACATCCCAACAAGAGCATCTCTTTTCCAAGCTAAACATCTCCAGTTCATTTTCTTGGTCGCCATATGGAAATATCTCAAGGCCTATCAACTTTCTGGCTATCCTGCTGTAAAGACTTTCCAACCTAGCAAGATCTTTCCTAAGTTTCAGTACCAAGAATTGAATACAATACTATAGATATGGTCTGAAAAGAGTATCATCTCCTTGGTCCTAAACAGTGTGCCTCTTTTGGCCTCTCCTAATTTAACCTAAAATCACATTAACTTTTTCAGATGCAATATCATGGTATGGAATCCTATTAAATTAAATGTCCACTGAAATAATTAGATGAGTTGAAATATTGTCATGCCACCCCATCTTGTACTTGAATTACTTTTAACTTTTAAGACTTTATATTTACTCAAATGATCAAACAAATCTGTGATTTCATAGATTCAGGAGTTTCCTTCATTCATACAGATTGTAACTGATCCATGCCTGCTCGTCTTGCACAACTCAAATCAATGTCCTCCAAAAAGGTGGCCACAGGGGGTTCCCCAAAATGAGTTGGAAACCTTCCTCAATTTCTTCCATCATGGAGGTGTCAGTAGAACACTATGCCTGTTCTTTTGTCCTACTTCAACCTCACCATATGATTAGCCCATCTTCTTTTACTGTTTACAAGTTCTTGATGATATCTTTTACATTTGAACTTTTAAAATTTCATCTTATTAATTTCAGAGAGTCATCATGGTGCAGTGGATAGAAAGCTGGGTTTAAAACCTGAAAAATGAAGGAATTCATGTCTTTAAAATATATTATAAGGGTCAAGAGGTGGCTACGCTCAGTAAGAAACATCTGTTAGTGAAAATAAATGAGGGAGATAGCATAAACCTATCTATTCAGTGTATCCAAGCAAAGAAAATGCCCTTCTTTTGTACTACTGGCAGTATAGTCCTGCTTAATTAAAAATCCTGCAAAATCACCTCCCTAAACAAGTTCATAAAACAACACTCAAAATCTGTAAGCTTTCCTTGATTGTGGCCCTTAAATATGAGCTAGCATCTAGCACAATGCCTCGCACGTGGCTACCACTTAATGGATTCTTATTGGGTCCAACCAAAATCAGCTTCTTCAATTTAAGCAGACTCTTTGGTATTTTAGGTCCTGTGGGTCAATGTGAGAGTATAGTGTCCTAAGATTCATAACTAGAAGGGAACTTAGATTTCCATTTGTTCCATTTTACAGATGAAGAAATTTAGGCCTAGAGTAATTAAATAATTTATCTAAGGAACAGAAGCAGTCAAGATTTAATAGTAGCTTTTCCTGCTCTAAATCTAGTGAGTTTTTTCTCCCAGTAGATGAAAAGAAACATGTGCATGCGTACACATGTGCACATACACATACACACACATACACACACGAAACCTTCCACGTTATACAAATGTTAAGTTGCTTGAGATCATTAACAAGAAGGGCCTAACTTTTACCCAAGGACAGAAACAAGTATCCCTAACAAATACTCTCAATACCTATTAAATAAAACTTAACATGAAATATGGTTTCAGTAAAAAAGAAACATTGCAATTGTGTAATGTCAGCACTGTTTGTTTGGCATCCTGCATTTCACGTTACACAAAAAAATCAAACATAGTGTGTCCTGCAATATAATATTCATTAATATTTGATAATGTAATGCTGAATTGTAAGCAAAATTAAAAAAAGAATCCTTTTAGAAAAGCTTCATAAGCATCCAAATAACTAAAACCATGAATCTGCAGATGGTAGAATTTTGCTCTTTGAGATTATTTTCTGTTTGTTTCCAGTTTCAGGGACTATTTAGGTAGATTCTAATGTTATCCTCCAATCATCATCATCATCATCATCATCATCATCATCATCATCGTTTTGTTTTCTTTAATACAATTATACATGTATCACTGTTATTTCCCACAAAATAAATTAGGACCCATGAGTTTATTTTATGTCACATTAATGAAACCTGAGTAAAAACATAAGCCAGTGATAATGTACAAGGAAGAATTTTGTTGGACTTATTGAAGTAAGAAAATGGAAAAAAAGAATTTTCAATTAATTTGATAGCCATTTATTATGACATTTCCCAGTAAGGTGTAATTCAATCAATCAATAAACAAAGTCAAGGAGTGTTCAACATTCAGATGAAGGGGACTGAAAATCCACCCTAGAAGTGTTCTAATATCTGCTTACAGTAGATTTATGCAATATAGAATCTGGAATATTCTTTTTAAAGTAATAATCATCTATTACATTCTTATGTAAAGAAAGCTTTTTGAGAATCACCTTGTCATTCTTTCTGAAATAAAAATAATCACTTTTACTTTGCTTGGGCAAGGCATGGTTACCCTGATTGCAGCTGCATAGACTTTGTTAAGATTCCTCAGATAACACTTTCATACAGATAGGTGCTTAGATGGAATAAGGCTTTCTTTGTATTCAAAATGGCGGTGATATACTCATTGTCCCCTCCCAGAAGGTAGACATTTTGTGCCCCAATGCAGGCATGACCAGGTGTCATTTTAAAAATGTAAGAAATACAAGGACTTTTCAAAAAAATGTCTGCCAGGTGATTGCCCCTATATATCAATGCTGAGGGAACAGACAATGGCTTCATTGCATCATACATTTTAATATTTTCTGGTGTAGCCATTTTAAACAAAAAAAAAAGTAATTTAGTTCACTGGGAGGCAAATATGCTAACGACTGTAGTACATCTAGAATAGGGCTGTCCAAAATGCTGCAGGCTTCATGCAGCTGTAGTGCAATTTATGCGGCCTGCCCACAAACATAGAAATTTACATAAATGCTTTAGTAAAAGAAGCCCAGCTACTGCAGAGCTCTCATTAAAATGGCAAATCAAAATATATTGTCTATTGTTTCAATAAAAACCTAAGGCTGGACAGCACTGGTCTAGAACATAAAAAGGAATTCATGACCTTTATGACAATGGTTGGATTCTTTTCCCCTATTTCTATTTTCCTATTTCTTTCAAAACTATATTAAAAATATTCTGCTCTCCCCTGATGCAGCCCTTTTGAGTCATTAGATAAGCTTCTTATCCTTTTGTTCACTTGTGGTCAAATTTCCAATTATTTATTTTATTTGTTTCATGTAGAGCAGAAGCTAGAGATGAGATAGGAATCTGAAGTTGGAGAGAACTTCAGAGGCCATCAATCTAAGCTTGTTGTTTTATAGAAAAGACATATAAAGCCTAGGAAGCTTTCAAGGTCATACAGTTAGCACACATAAGAGATACTTCTGTGTTCTTTTCTCTGTCCCTTGGTGCTTCCTGGTTAGGATCCAGATGGTAGAAGGCATTGAATCTAAGACCAATGTGACCATTCCAATATAAAACTCCTTTATAAGTGCCTCTTCATGGCATGGAGGTAATTCTGGATTCTTGAAGGCTCTGTCAGGGATGCATACACTCTGGCCAGCACTAACAATTTGAACAGACACTGAGAAGGTGCCTATTGATGGATTGGCCATCTGTTGTCTACAGACCAACCTAATTAAGTTTGGAGAGGCTCATTGCCAGGAGGCTAGCACCTCCATCAAAATATAGTGATTCATATATTTTGGCCCTAACAACTCACTGAAAGCACTTTCTAAAGCATGTACTAGATAAAATCTGTTTTAGCAGTGAGGAGATCATACCAGGAAAACCATTCATCTTTGGAAGTATTAACATATTTGATATTAAACTTGTAGACAGAATAAACTGAAAAAAGATCCTTTACCTTCCTCATTATTCAATACATCAAAAATGCATAATTGCCTTACCATGTTTTTATCCACCATTTAAGTCCACCTCTCTACCCCCATTATAGGGGTGTAGAAGAATTGTGTAATCATATTCATGATGCTTTTGCATGAGTTATCTCCCCCACATTCTAACATGAAGCACACTTCATCCATTCAAGGTATATTGAAGAACTAGATATAGTAAGTTCATTGACTTGTATCCAAAGGCACTTCTGTAAATGGTTAATATCAAGACAACATAATAAATAGCATCATTGAGGGAACTGGGACAATTAACAAAGCTGTACAATGGAATGCAATGTCAAAAGTGTTATCATTGCAGGGATCTTTCTTCTAGCTCTCTCAAATGTCAGGATCCACTGTGAGAAATTATGGGTTTGCAGGTGTTTCATCGTTCAAGTTGACACTATGTCACTGTTTTGTTCATACATGATATGAAGATATGTTGAATCTTTATTTGGGGCAATAGCTTCAAATTGACAGGTCAAAGCCCTCTGCACTAAGTTAGACCACGATTTATTGGTGGAAGTGGATTAGAAGGGGGTGAGAGGGATAGAATGATAAACATGAAACGAGTTTTAAAAGATTGTTTATTTCTGCTGTTGGCATAAGCTTTAAAATGTAGATTTAAAAATCACTAGGCAAGAAAAGGAGAATGTTCTTTCTACTTATGAGTCATATTGAGAAATCGATAACAGAATTTTAATAATCATGTCTATGATAAAGGTAACAATACTGATTTTGCGACCTGGGATAACATTGGAAGGGCTTAATCTAAAAAATAAGCACTGCTTTCCCCTTCCCCCCCCAAAAAAAAAAAAACAGAAAAGAGATCTACCTACACAAATTTAATCACAGTTGTTTTGTTAAGAGTTTGAAATACAAAGAAACGATCTATGTATTCAAGATTGAAGAATAGATTAATTATATGTTGGGGTTCTATAAATCAATAGGAATTCATTACACACTGGTTCTGTGCTACATCCTGTACTAGACTCTGCACAATACTGTAGGCATTAGCAAAGGTAGCACACATACTGAATAGAATAATAGGTTTGGAGTCAGAAAGATTTGAATTCAAATCCTACCTTCTGGTCCATGAGATGTGTGACCCTAGTTAAGTCATTTAGTCACTATTTACTATGACTTTTTCCCTAGGCCTTATCTATGAAATTATAGATAGAAGAGTTTTGATTTGCTTTTGGAATTACAAAATGGGACTTCCCCACTCTGATGAAATCGTTGCATAGTTATATGACACCATGGCACTGCAAAATTCAGTATGACGAAGAAAATGAAATTCGGGAAGACATGTCAAGTGACTGAAATTGAGATCAGATAAACCAGAATTGTACATGTATTAGCTACAATAACACAAACTACAGCACAATGGAACAAAGATAATGAAACTTCTTGCAACAGTAAGGAAACACAAAATGTACTTTATTTGGTTAGTTTATTTAGCTCTACTTGTAAAATTCCTTAGTATGATATTAGGGTCTGAGAATTGTTTTCCTTCATATTTCCTTCTTGTTTATTTGTTTTTGTTGGTGGTTTAAAGTTTGTAAATTTATTTAATTTTTAAAATTCAATTTTATCTTATTTTCAGTTCCAAATTCTCTCTTTCACCCCTCCTTTACCACTCATTGAGAAATAAGCAGAACCAGGAGGACAATTTACACCAGGAGTGGGGAATCTGCAGCCTGGAGGCCACATGTGGCCCTCTAGGTCCCTTCTACTAAATCCAAATTTCACAAAACAAATCTGGTTCATAAAGGGATTTGTCGCCACACCCAAGACCTAAATGGCCACCTGTTGTCCTCCAGGCTGCAAGTTCCCCACCCTTGATTTACACAGTATAATTTAAAAATAAGAATGAATACTAACATTGGTCAAACATATCAAGTATTTGTCTAAGGAATCTTTATATCTTTTAGTCTGCTTCTTTCACTGAGCACCAAATTAGTGTATTTGTGGTTTTTTTCTTAGAGGTAGAATAAATTAATAATGTATCTTGACCCATGTAGCATGACTTTTATAACTAGTACAGTCTTAGACTCTAGAAATTTTTTTCATAGCCCCTTTTCTTTACTATCTATGGCTAGAACATCCAAACCATTCAATAACACCTCATGTTTTATAACATGGCTAAACATATAGTATTATCTGTAGTACATTTATAGTTCTATAAATTAAACAAATCTTCCTCCTTTTCCCTGAAACATCTTTTTACAAACAATCTAGAATTAAGCTCCCTTTCTTGGCACTATGTCCCTTTCAGTGCTGGTTTTCATTTCATTTCACTGTTGTTGACCTGATATCAAAATGACAATGTTTGACATCTGTTTTATTTGTGTGATAATTCTCATATTACTGATTTCCCTTTAAAATATGCTTTGGTAGGCAAGAAAATGTGTTTTTTTTTCAACTCCATAATGTTTGACAAGTAGGCATAAAATTGTCTCTCTAAAACAAGAGGCATCAGCTAAGGGTGGATAAATGGGGAAACATCAGATTGACTTGGTTGAAGCTTGCACCAAAGAATAGTCTCCCAGGTTGTAGGGATGAGAACACACAAATCCTGTGGGATGGCTTTGCCTTTGGTTCCTTGGTAGCATTTTCTACCTCTCTCTAGCAAGGAAATATTATAGTGAACTCTTTTGTTTTTCTTTCAACTTGAATGCCTTTATATGACTAGGCCTAACTTAGCTTGGATTGTTGCCACCAACCAAGTGTCTCCACTGAATAATTCCTCAAAGGGGATTATACTGGATCAAAAATTTTAAGGTTATTTCTGCTTTTAATATTCTGAAATTCTATGATCAAATAATATAAAATATCTATAGCCTGTCTATCTATCATCTATCTGTCTATCTGTCTATCTGTCTTTCTACCTAACTACCTATGTATTGTTGACATAATTTGAGAAGCAGCATGGCATATAGGCTAGAGAGTTAGCTTCAGAATCAGGAAGACCTGGATTCAAGCCCTGTTTCTAATACACTGACTGTGTAACCCTGGACAAGTCACTTAACCTCTCCATGTCTGAGGCAGCTATGACTATAAAATGCAGAGAAGGAACCCGCATTAGTAGAGTGAGTCTCCTCATGTAAGAGTCCCCAAAACCAATGAAATCAAAGATCCAAGGCAGCTAAGTGGTGCAGCGAGTAGAGCACTGGCCCTGGAATCAGGAGAACCTGAGTTCAAATATGGCCTCAGATACTTGACACACTTACTTGCTGTGTGACCCTGGGCAAGTTACTTAATCCCAATTGCCCTGCCTTCTCCCCTCCAAAAAAAAAGAAATCAAAGATCCAAGCTTTATAAAACTTATTCCTTATGGGTAAGAAGATGGTTTATTTTTACCATAGACCACAGGTGTAAGATGGTTCCAGGATGTTATCTGCCCCAAAAGGAGGCAAAAGAACCAGTGACTGTTGTGAAAAATCATTCCCCTTGTGTTAGCATCATTCATAACTCTGAGTCAAGGATGAAACTGCCTGCCAATTGATGACATGGTCTAGAGATACAATGTCTTTAATTATTCTGTAAACTGGAAATTGGGAAGGGCAAGAAGTCACATGTGTAACTGAAGTCAGTTTTAACCAGATTTTTCCCCCTTTTTAGGAGAATGGAATTCTTTTATTTGTATAACTATGCCTTCCCTCTATCTTAACTGGTACAGCTTCCAACACCTCTCGGAATATCGTTCAACACTGATGGCAAGCTTTGGCAAAACAATGACATTTTACATGATTATTTTACTTCTTTTAGTTTCAGTTAAGTCCTATGCTGGTGACTCCTTATAGCATGAAGGTGATCCCACCTATAAGAAGGCTAAAAACATAAGCTCTGGCTAATTACACCAGGCTGAAAAGACTTCAAGCCTAGACCCAGTAGCCTTTTCACCAAAGACTAACATAAATAAATTTGGATAGCCTCATCATTAGAAAGCTGGATAGCTGGTGATTCTTTTTTTTCGACCACATGCTATCTTCTACCTAAAACAAAGAAGTTGTGGTTTTTGGGGATGTAACTACATTGACAAAATAGTATTTCCCTGAAATATTACAATGCCCAATTGAACCATTTTTCTTTGGAAGAGCTAGCATTTTACTGGAATGTCATATTCTGTGATGCCCCATATTTGGATCAATATGGTAGTGCCTTATGAAATGCATGAAAAAAAATCCTAAAATATCTGAATGCTGAGATTCTTCTGAAAAAAAGTCTGAACCAAAATCTGGGTTATTCAGTCAGCTAAATATGGAAAATGGAAGAGACATCCAATTTATTGGCAAGTCATCAAGAATATTTTGTCCACTTTGGGAAATATTTTCCATTTTCTGCTTTGTTTGTCATATCAGCAATATGCAAACCACTTCCAGTAATCTCCAGGAACTAGCAAATATCAGCAAACACCACTCTCCCTTCCCTACTGGGATTAGAAATGGCATATTATAAACTGTACAAGTTGAAGAAAATTGCCTTATCCTAGGATGACTTCAACATCTTGTCTTATGTTCCTTCAATTGAAGGACTAATAAGCTGCCACATTGCTTAACAATCCTTTTTGAGGAGGGGTGAAGGGGTGCACATATGTGCACTTCTCTCCTAAACAGATGCCTAGCAACATCTAAGTAGATATTATCTTCATTACTGGCTATAGAACTAAGCTATTAACCTCCAGTGCATTGGGAAAATTTGTGTAACAATGGGAAGTCCCATATTGGAGTTACTGACTGTAACCCTGAAAACTCATCCTCTCATACCAAGCTATTCCTTCTGATCTCTCTCTTGGAAGGATCAGAATACATTTGGCATCTTCTTTTTAATGATGTTGATTTGAAAATTAAGAGGCCATGCTAGGATGCTTCTGCCAAGCAACAAAATCAATTAACTGTGATACGAATGTATAAATCTCAGCACTGAGACCTACCCGAGTGATCCAAGTGAGTTGGTGAAGTTTCAAACAAATATTTATTACCTTGTTCATTTCTCAGAACTGTAGGGACCTGGAATCCCTGGAACAACACACATCTGTGGTTACTAAGTGAACCACTGGATGTCAGTGATGCATACCACAAACATAATTATTTAACCCTTTATGCATCTCATGACACATAGTGTGGATTTAACCTGGAGACCCTCATATGACCTTGAGTTGTGCATTACAGTTTTCAAAAGGAGCATATATAGATATAGATGTGGATAGATACATCGAGATAGATTATATATGTATATGTATGTGTGTGTTATATGTATACATTTATAAATATTTATATGTTTATGTGTGTATGTGTATATGTGTGCACACATATACGTGCCATATTGGCTTTAGGAGGCACAGAGAAGTACCAAATAAAGAGTTAAAGGGAGGGGAGATGTTAAGCAGTTGGTTGCATGGCCCATTGTTGTACAAGAAACTTTAAGCATTCGGTTAAATAGCCATATTGCCTTGAAATATATCATTTCTAAAACCTATCAGAGATAAAATTTAAAAGTCTTCATTGATCAATCAGCAAGAGTCTATCAAGTGCCTACTATGTGTCAGACACTGTGCTAGTCTCCAATCTGTAACTTTGTTCCCAGTGTGCAGAGGAGGTCTCTGTGCCATATTCTCTCATCCTTCAACCTCTCAATATAGGGCATGGTTCTACTTTTCAGATACATTTTTTGGAGGGGGGAAGGTAGGGAAATTGGGGTTAAGTGACTTGCCCAGGGTCGCACAGCTAGTGTGTCAAGTGTCTGAAGCCGGATTTGAACTCAGATCCTCCTGACTCCAGGGCTGATGTTCTACTCTCTGTGCCACTTAGCTGCCCCTTTACAGATGCTTTTTGCTCATACATTTTTTACTTGAATCCTTTCTCCTTCCACTTAAAAAAAACACTTCATCTTTTGCTGATAAACTGAGGAGCAGATAAATTTCCTAGAACACTTTTATCCTGTCTTCTTGGAGAAAGAACAGTCTCTATTTTAGTGTAAATGGTTATTATTTAGCCATGCCAATTGGAGAAATATTCTAGACTCCCTGTAGATCATTTCAAAATTGCCTCTTTTCTCAAAAAATATTGAAATTCCTCTTTTCTCCTTAGTAGTAATTCATTTTGCAAACTCCCATGAAGAGTCATTCTTCTAGGTGAAGAATAAAGAGTTTCAGTTTGTGAGGAATGTCAACTCTAATACTGGCAATGCCACCATCCTGATCAGGCACTCTTATGGTGTCCTCAACATAAAATAAGTTGTTATGGTTTATGGCTCATTTTCCATATGAAAAAGTAGCATGTAGTAGTGTTGGTGAGAAGAGGTATTTCACTCCCTTCTCATGGGTCCCAAACCTAAGGTAAATTGGGTCAATACTTTCCACTCAATCTAATAGGGTATAGTTTTCTGATTAGTTACTCCCTTGGGACAAATTGTGTTTACATTGCTACATAGAAAGATGATGTGTGTGATTCATGAGACCTCAATATCATAGTAGCTGAAAGGAATATGCATATATATGTGTATGTTTATGTATATATATTATATATAAGTGAATGTGCATGTATGTATATATGTATATATGTATATATGTATGTATGTATATATATATATATATATATATATATAGAGAGAGAGAGAGAGAGAGAGAGAGAGAGAGGACACAGGGTGAGTTGAAGATGAAGGGAAGATATCTAAAAGAAATAAAATCAGATTAAGGGATGAGAGAGGAATATATTGAGAGAGGGAGATAGGGAGAGATAGAATGGGGTGGATTATCGCGCATAAAGGTGGCAAGAGGAAGCAGTTCTGTGGGAGGAGGGGAGAGGGCAGGTGAGGGGGGAATAAGTGAATCTTGCTCTCATCAAATTTGGCCTGAAGAGGGAATACCATACATACTCAATTGGGTATCTTACCCCACAGGAAAGAAGAGGGAAGAAGATAAAAAAGGGGGGGATGATGGAGGGGAGGGCAGATGGGGGTGGAGGTAATCAAAAACAAACACTTTCAAAAGGGGACAGGGTCAAGGGAGAAAATTGAATAAACGGGGATGGGTTGGGAAGGAGCAAAATACAGTTAGTCTTCCACAACATGAGTATTGTGGAAGGGTTATACATAATGCTACACATGTGGCCTATGTTGAATTGCTTGACTTCTTAGGGAGGGTGGGTGGGAAGGGAAGGGGGGAGAGAATTTGAAACTCAAAGTTTTAAAAACAGATGTTCAAAAACAAAAAAAAAGTTTTTGCATGCAACTAGAAAATAAGATACACAGGCAATGGGGCATAGAAATTTATCTTGGCCTACAAGAAAGGAAGGGAAAAGGGGATGGGAGGGGAGTGGGGTGACAGAAGGGAGGGATGACTGGAGAACAGGGCAACCAGAATATACGCCGTCTTGGAGTGGGGGGGAGGGTAGAAATGGGGAGAAAATTTGTAATTCAAACTCTTGTGAAAATTAATGCTGAAAACTAAATATGTTAAGTAAATAAATTTAAAAAAATAATTTAAAAAAAGAAAAAAATAAAGTATCAGGAAAATAATGGATAGGAAATGCCCAAAGAGATGTCCTCTTAGACTAGGGACATTCTTCCCAATCAAAGTTTTAAACTTATTGGCTTCATATACCTGTGTCTCTGTTCTATACAGTTCTAGATAGTTATGACATGAATCAAGAATATAAGAATTAAGAATCTCTCTGTGTGATTCTCTGTGTCTCTCTGTCTGTTTCTCTCTCTCTCTCTCTCTCTCTCTCTCTCTCTCTCTCTCTCTCTCTCTCTCTCTCTCCCTTTCTCTTTCTGTCTCTGTCTCTCTTCTCTACTGCTTCTATAATGATTAACCTTTTGTCTACTCTTTCTTTCTTTTGAAACTTTTGATTGCTGAGCTATTCTTCAGCAGTGCTTCTTTCATCTGCAACACTCTCCCTGCTCCACCCCCTTCCGGGGGTACACTATAGCCAGCATCTTACCGTGACTCCTCCAGATGGGAAGGTGCAGGTTTGTTAGTCAAGTCCTGCTACAGTAGTCCAGCAACTGGATCAAATCCCTGAAAGGTCAAGGAGAAAAACACTGGGCTATTTCCAATATTATCATCCAATTCCTATCTCTAGTAATCACATATGATTGACAACATTAAGGGATGTTATTCTTCTAATAACCTCAATATGTGATAGGCAATGCAAGATTATCCCCATTTTTAAATGAGAGAATCCAGGCCCAGAAGGGTAAGGTATTGGAACCAGGACTCTAAAGTAGGACTTACCTAATTCCAAGTCCAAGTGCTCACATTGCCTCCCTTGTAATACATTTCACCCCCTTTTTTTTTCCAATTTCTTGTCTTATTTTTTAACCCAACAGTGTTTTAGGCTTTATACAAAGTACAAAAAGTGAAAAAAATGCCTTTGTGATGAGATAAGTTGGAGCCCAGGCTGCAACTTATCTTTGGTTGTCTTTCAGAAGTAGAGAAATCTGAAGTGGACAGGAGAAAAAAGTGGACTCCATAATCTCTAGCCAAAAAGTTAAAAACTTTGGTTGGCAAAGAATGTGATTGGAATAATAAGACATCTCCTTGAGCACTTGTTTTCCCATTGTCTCTCTGATGCTTTTGAAGTTTAGGATTCCTACTTAAACCTTAACTGGGACAGTACCAAAATATCCCCAAGACTTTAGAAAATAGGCACCTCATTCTCATAGTGCTTGATCTCTGGAGGAATGGACAATGAATTATACAAATGTGAAATACACTATGGTGAAAAAATAAAACAAAGCAAATTAAAGATATGAAACCATCATTAAGGGGACCACATCTTGTTAAGAAGACATTAAATGGTGTCAACCACCCTTAATATAAGTCACCAATCAATTTCCACTTGTGGGCAAACAATCTTAGGAACCCCATTAATTAGAAATGCTTTCCAGATGAAGACATCTCATGCTGGAAGCAGGATGCATATGCAGGTTGTCCTGACTCCATGTCCAGTACTATTTCTTTTTTTAAAACCAAATCTAATAGTAGCATAAATATAGATCTAGGGAGAACTTCAGAGATGATGTATTTCAACCCTATCATTTTAAAGATGGAAAAAAAGAAACAACTTTGAGACCCAAAGCCATTAATTGACTTATCCAAGATCACATAAATTGTGTCAGAAGAAGGATTTAAATTTAATTCCTTTGACCCAAATGGTATTGTTCTTTCTATTGTACCACATAAGAAGAAAAAATGGAGGAAGTTAATGAGCCCAGAAGAATTATCAAAGAACACTGTCACAGTCTAGAATGATGAATTGATATTTTATTATATACATACCAGTGTTTGCAAAATTATCACTTTCCTTAATTATTTTATAGCTACATTTTAGGAATTATAGTACTACTTAATGGAGTATTATATATATATTTATATGTGTCTTGTAAACATGGTTTTTCAAATATTACACTCCTATTACTTTACATTGCCTAAAATTCTTTTATTGAGAGGTATCATATACAAGCTCAAGTGAATTCCTTCCCAAGATGGTGGAGTGAATGGGAAGCAGATTGCCCACTTTCCATATTCCTACTCTAATAAAGTCATGAAGTTACCACAGCCTGAATAATTGCCAAAAAACTTAATGCAAAACTGCAGTAAGTCACTCTTTTCATCCCACAACTGCACAAAAGTCAAACAGAAACCTATTGACAATAGAAAAGGTGGCTCATCCAGCAGAACAAGTGCCAGTATGACTAGAGACAGGACATGTGGAACCAGCAGAGCTGTGTGTCTGGAGGGAGGAAGTGGAGGACTTTTCTGAGGAAGCCCCTAGGGAAGTCCTAGGGAAGCAGAGACAGCAAATAGCAGCTAGCAGTCGTCAGACTGGGTCAGTCCAGATTCAGTAGTTCAGAGATCCTCACTACTCAGTTCTAAGATGCCTGAGAGGTCCTGGATGACCCTTCACTATAAAGCTCAAAGATCCAGAGATCTTAACCCAGGGAGGTAAGGTCTACACAAGGACTTAAAGGACCCATGGCAAGACCAAGGACAACAGACTACTCCTCCCAAAAGTGCAGGAGAGGGTAGAGGTTATCATTGGAACCAAGGCTCAATTCTTGGAACCAAATCTGGAGAAGAATAAATCAGAGAAAACCCCTTAATTGATTTTAATTAGTTAAATGGAACTGGGGAACTGGCTAAGAGTGGGGAACCAAACCTGAAATAGGGACTCAAACCAATGGCATTAGAGAAAGACACACAGATCTCTTAGGTGCCCCCTGGAACTCTAAAAACAAGATGTAGAAGCCTAGCCTTGAGAAACTGGGCTCAGAGCATAACAGATATTTAGGTCTAGTGTTTAATATTCTATATGCATGTTGCTTCCTTGACTTTAATTAAATTCTATATGAATTTAAATATCTCCATTAAAGACCTATTAAAATACAAGACATTGTGCTAGGCACTTTGGCTAGCTAACTAATCCAGGGACTTTTTGATCTCTTTAATGGGGGAACTTCTTTAAGCTCCATTATAAGGCATTCATATATGCCCATCCTCTGTGACTCTCGTCATTGCTGTCCCTTAAAAGTACCCCAGAAGAACCATTTAACATTGTGAGGGTCTTCCTCAGCTTTTCTTGACATAGAAAGCTTAGCAATGAAACATATGAATGTTAATTATCTCTTGCTCTCATTACTAATCCAGCTTTTTCCTTCATATATTTATTTGATGACATCCTATCTTACCCACACCTACCATTACCTTTACATTACCTTTTGGATAATGCTAATTTTCATTACATTGGAGATTGGAGTGTCCCATGTTTCCCAGAGTGAAAATGAAAGAGAAACTGCTCTCAAATAACTTCAGTTTTCCTAGGGGAATTTGATGGAGATCAGACACTAGCATTTCAGAAGAATAGGGAAGGCTTCACAGAGCAATTAAAGTGGAGTAATGTCAATGGCTATTGGGAAAATAAATTGGAGCCAGATTGTGGAATGCCTTATATTTGTATCTGAGAAGTCTGTATTTTAGCATAGAGTCAACAAAGAGCCATTAAAGAATCTGATGCCGAGAAAGGACATAATAAGACTTGTGTCTTAGGGAGACTATTTCAGATACTATATAGTAGACAAATTATTTGAGTCGAATGTATACAGGATTACAAATTCATTAGACAAGATATAGACATGAATGTGCACATATATGTACATATTTTTGTTTGTATGCATGTAGGTATAGAAGCTCTCAGAGCTAAGTAGGAGCAAGATTTTATTTTAGCTCAAAAGGAGGCAAGTTGAATCATAACTCCTATGTATTCATCAGCAAATCTACCCATAAATGATATTTCTATCATGAGCAAATTCTTGTTAAAGTTTGTGAAGAAAAAATCTGAATTCTGCCCAGAAAGCACTTTGCTTCCAACTGCTACACTAAGCTTTTCAATCCACCATTTTAAATGTTTGTAGCCTAAGGGTTTTTGTTTCATTTGCAGGGGTGTCTATTTTTTGTTGTTTTGTTTCTGCCCTGTCTCCATTGTCACAGATTCACCTGAGGACATTTACACTACATCACAAGAAACTATGTGCAACACTCTTAACTTTTTTCTTTTAGCATTGGGGAAGGCACTGCCTTTCAACTAAGACAGTATTTGACATGTCTTTTAACCTGGTCAGAAAGTTTAGAATTGAACTTGGTTTTCTTTTATGGAATTAGAGAGCCTGAAGACAGTAAAACATGAGTGCAGAGTACGTTATAGCTAGGGTAAGATTTTCAATTGAACTGGCATTTGTTAAATGCCTACTATATGCAAATCAAAGGAGGCCCGAAATTAATGTTAATTAATGCTCATTTCAAGTTGGTCTTTTAACTCCCTTTGGAATATTTATAGTCACTTAGACTGTTGGCAGAATATTTTTAAATTTGTATTTTGGTTATTGTATCCATGACATAAGAACTCCCAGTGAAAAAATTTCCTCTCCTGTTGTGGCTCAGTGAATGCTACCCAACTTAAAAGTTTAGAGCATTCCCCAGGGCTCTCAGAGTTTAAGCCAATACCCAAGATTACACAACCTATATGTGTCAGAGATGTAATGGGAACTTAGGTCTTTCTGACTCCGAAGCCATTATAAATCTATCCACTGTACCATGCTATCTTTTTGCCAATTGACAGATTGAATAAAGTATTTTAAACTAAGTGTGTAGTGATGTTCTATAGTATTTTGAATGTGTTAATGCTTCAAATGTCTATGATTTTGTCAATGTGTGTATTCCTTCCTCTGACCCAGACTCCAACTGCTCTCTATTTTTAGTAAAGGTATTCTTAACCTGGAGTTAATGGACTCCAGGGAACTTGGATAAGGGAAAAACACATCTATATTTTCACAAACCTCAAACCGAACTTTATCAGTTATTATTTTCTTCAATTATGAATATAGGCAAGAAACTTTTTGCCTGAGTACAAGTCTAATTTCTTTACCAGATTGCCAAAGGGTCCAGCATACACAAAAAGATTCAAAACTTTTGCTTTATTAGAATCTCCACGTGTTACGAGACTTATCATTGTACTGTCAATCTTATAATGAGCCTCTCTCCAAAAGGGTTACACAGAGTATGAACAATCCTATATTTAAAGCCTTTCAGGCTAATAAAAGTGGCTAGAATTTCTGCTTTGTTAGAATAGGTTTTGAGAAGCTAGTATTAGTTCTAGGCCATAATGAAGTATTTGAATATAAATTGAGAGGACAGTTTTCCTTTTTTTTTGCTAATATAAGAAAAAATAGGATATAAAATATAAAAATGATATATTAAAATATGAAGTTGTGATTAAAAAAAGAATGAAAAATAATATTGAACACTTACTCTGTGCCAAGAACTGTGTTAAGAAGTAAAGCTGCAAATCCAAAAGTGGAGACAGTCCCTTCATTCAAGGAGTTTGCCTTCTAATGAGGCAGAAAACACATATAGGTGAGTGGTAGCCAGGAAGGGGCAGCATTTTGGTTCAGAAAGCCTTAGAAATATAGAGTTAAACTGCAGATGAATAGATTGATGATTCCTTTCTGATAACAGTGGAAATATTGATTTGTTTTCCAGAGTTATAAAGAAGGTAAGATGCGAGGGAGTCAATGTAAGGAGTGTCTTGATATTTGGCAAGAAGAAGGTTGGGAAATAAAATGAAACATGGTTGAATCTAGCATAGATTTGTAGTGGACTATGTAAGGCCCAGGAAAAAAAAGTCCTCAGAATAGGAATTTCAGAGCTGGAGGGGTTTAAGCCCCTTAGGGGATGCTTTCTGATCCTACCAAGGCAGCTGTAGAGAAAATGCCTGGAGTGTAACATACATCATGAGTACAAATCACTAACTGTAACTAACAGTGAGCCACATTGTTATTTTTAGTTTGGTAAGTAAACAATACCAATTATACCTTATATAATGAGGTCCAGACAATGTATGCTTCAAGAACTGGACTCTCACCGCAGTATCTATATCTATGTGAGTGACACTTACATTTTTACAATGCATTAGACTTTAGAAAACATGTTCACAGCTATTTTCTTATTACATCCTCATCTTATTGGAACATATTAATTTGGCCTGTTTCATAAGGGCCATATATTTTAGCAACTCAAAATCTAGTTGGAGAGGATAAAACAAAGCCATGTGAAAGACAATTAAGGAATCATTAATTATTAAATGATGTAACATCATCTATAAATGTAACAGCCGTCAAGAAAAAAAAGAGATTAGGGTAGGCTAGATTAGTTAGAGAAGCACTTTGGAACTTGAGTATGATCTTTTTTGGACAGCTAGTATGAGAATTTGTTTTTCTTAATTACTCATAATTACAAGAGCTTTTCTTTCTTTTCTTTTTTCTTTAATTTTCTCTTCTCTCTTGTCCATTTCAATTTAAAAAAGAATCATTGAGATCTCTTTTTTATTTTAAATGTAGAGAAAAGAACAGTAGGAAAGACAGGGAGAACTGCAGACAAGCAGAGCAACTTTGAACTTAATACATACATAAAAGCAAGTTGAAGAGACTAGAAATCTGCAGTTTCATGTACAATTTCCTTTTTTCCTTATTTTATCATGTATATAGAAATGCCCATTTTATTTGTTCAGCGCAATTTTTTAAAAATGAACAAGCATGCTTTTATTTTACCCATCTATAAGGAAGAGAGAAGCAATGTGTTACTGTGAATAGATACTGGTCCCAAAGTAAGGAAGACTTGGGCTCAGTTTTTGTTCCTAACTCTTTTTCTTCACTATGGACAAGTCACTTAAAATCTCAATCCCCTAAGCAACCTCTCAGGGACCATAATATGAAGTTCAGGTGCTAGAGGTATTGTCCAGAAATTCCCTACACTGTTGAAAAGATAGGCACAATGGTGGTTGAGCTTGAAATCTGTGGGTATTTATAATTCAATTTCAAACTTCTAATTGTCTAAGTATTAAAATGTATACATTTAAAGATGTGGGTCATTAAGATATGACTTCTAAGAGAATCCATATGGTAATATGGTCATTGTTTTTAAAAAGAATATTGATATTGACTACTACTACTACTACTACTACTAGCAATTAACTTTCATTTTTATTAATTTTATTCAATTTTAACAATCTTTTGTAATATTAAGTAAGGTGGGACTTTCTTTCACTGTTTTCTGTTTTGGAGCACTTATTTAATCAAGTGCCCTTGATGAGTCCAATCTTTGTTTCTTTGATTAAATTAGGAGTCTTTGAGGACCTCTTTGCTTCAAGGGAAAGCCTGGTTTGCATGGGTTTGAGTGATATGTTTGTGATGTTTTTAGGTCATGTGGGTTTGAGTCCCACACTGTGATGAGTTCCAGGTTTGTGATGCTTTTAGGTCATGTGGGTTTGAGTCCCACACTGTGATGACCTTTGACCCTGAACAAGATATATAAACCTGGAGCGGCGTGGGACTCTGGGTAGCCATTTTAAGAGCCCCTGGCTTGTAAACTCAGATGTTGATGCTTTCCTGTTAACTATAAATTATGATTTGGTCTGTTTATATTGTGTATATTTGCATTTGCTCTGAAAGTCAGGATGCTGGCTTTTCCTCCTGAATTAAGTGAATGATATTTGTATGTTGGATTAAAGTAAGATTGTTAACCCCTTAATGTTATTTTCCTTAGTAAAGCAGATCAAAAGAACCTGTGTTAGTGGCCTTCTGTGTGCTGGTTGTTGTTGGTTTTACAGCCACAGCAGCTGCTAGCCAAATTGTTGCATCATCGTATCCACATATTGAATAATATATAGAATAGTAAATATAAGAGAATAACACCGGTTCTACCATAACTCCACCAAAAAATCATAATAATATTGATAATTTTAATGATGATTTCTGGTATTTATAAAACCTTTTAAAGTCTGTGAATTGCTTTGCATATTATCTCATTTAAGCCTCATTACTACCCTGTGTGGAAGAGGCATTGTGATCCCTATTTTTTAAAATTTTATTTTAATTTCATTTCCAAATTCTCTTGCTTCCCCCCTCCCCCCTTTCAAAAAAGTAAATCAAAATAAAACCTACTACAAATGGGTATAGTTATACAAAACAAATTCTGACATGAGCCATTAGCCATACATACCTTGCATAAAAGAAAGAAAAAAAAAGATGAAAGAAGAAAAAGGCCCTATGCTTCATTATTCAATATGAGTCTATCTCTTCTCTATCTAGAGGTGGATAATACATTCCATCAGCAGTCTTTCAGAATTATGGTTTCTCATTGTGTTAATTAGAGTTCCTAAGACTAACATATTAAACACACACACACACACACACACACACACACACACACACACAATGCTGAGTATTGATATTATTTCATTGTCTACTATAACCTTTAGCAAAATATAGTTTTGCAGTATAGATTATTCTAGATTGTAAGTCTAGATCCATTTTTTTCTGGGATGTCATATTTCAAGCTCTCTCTTTTTGTGTGTGATGCTGAATGTGGCTTCACAGTACTTAAATTCTTTCTTTCTGACTGTTTAGAGTTGCTTTTTTCTCTTCTTGACCTTGGAGCTCCAGATTTTACCTACAAATATTCCTGGGACTTTTCATTTTTGTGCTTCATTTGTAAGTGACTAGTAGAATGTTTCAGTTTTTTTCTATGGGCTCCAAAAATATCTGGGAAGTTTTATGGTTTCTTGAAATATGACATTTAGACTCTTTGTTGTTGTTTTTCTTCTTGTTGTTGTTTGTGGTTCTGAGGTAGTCCAATGATTCTTACATTATATCTCCCTGAATTGTTTTCCAGGATAATTGTTTTTCCTATGAGATGTATTAATTTTCTTCCATTTTTCCCATATTTTGACTTACTTTTCTTTTCTTTTTTTTTGTAGATAGATCATAGAGTCATTTGCTTTTATTTAGTCAATTCTAATTTTAAAGAATTGCTTTGTATCCCAATAAGGTTTTGTACCTCTTTATCAAACAGTTAATTCTTTTTTCATCTTTCTTCCGTAAGTCTCTTTGGGTTTAATTTTTTTTCTTTAAAAAAAAAAAACTACTTTATTCTTTAACTCTTTAATTCTCTTTAGGCTTGTGTCCAAACTACATTTTTATTTGAGGCTTTGCTTATAGATGTTTTCAAGTAATTCTTTTCTTCTGTGTTTGGGTCTTGAATTGTTTATTTTGCTGTAGGTTTATATGATGAACTAAAGGCTAGTCACTACTCTGCTGCTAAGCTCAGAGTCATACAGATATGCTTCTGGAGCTTGTTCCTTGCTCTGTTCACACCTAGGGCCTATGCTTGCTGATTAAATCTTCTTTTTACCTTATCTGTGACATGGGACTGGGAAATGTATGATGGAACTGTGAGATGGCACCTACTTCTACACTCAGCACAAGCTCAGGGATCTCTTGAGATTTCTTTTTGCTCTGATGCTTCCTCTCCTGCTACACTAACTCAACCCCCTTTCCATCCCTGCCAGTAGAATACTTCCTGCCACTGCCAACACATAGAGATCTTGGACACCTTCATCCCCATTGTCTGTAGACCTCTCTGTCTCCCTAGGTTACCCTGGGTGAGAAAAAAATCACTCACTGTGACTTTTTCTTGGCTTTTGCAAACAAAATTCATTTTGTTGCATTTTCTGGTGGTGGAGGCTGTATGCTGGGCCAGCTACAACCTCTGTCTGGATATTCTTTAATAACTAAAAGAAGAAAGACTAAGTGATTCAGATTGACATGGAATTTCACTGGAAAATGAGAATATATTTCTCAAGACAAAGCAGAAATTCAGACTCTAAAGCATAAGTACAGAAGAGATTTTGTAGAAATAACTCCTTCAAAATTCTACTGCCCCACAGCAACATTTATTCCCTTCGTAATGGTAATTTTCTGATCATTTAGCAATGGGGATGAATTAAGCCCTGAATAATTAATTAAAATGAAAAATGGAGTAAATGATTCTAGTCCTTTAATTAGAGACCTACCAGGTGTAGTGAAAAATATCTGCTTTCTATTTAATAAAGCCCTTCTTCAAGCTTAGGCTATGAGCTTTCCCTGGAGTTCATTTGCAAAGCCAGCTTTCTGTAGACTACATGAATTCTGGTTAGATCTCCCCCAGCATAAATGAATCTACATCTCAAGACATACAAAGTTGATGAAATAATTATTTAGAATCTTTCCAGATGATTCCATCTATGAAGGAAAGAGGTGAATAGTACAAGTAACTTAAGGCCAGAGAAGTCATATTTTCCTTTTAAAGTATGAAAGCTAAAATGTTACTGTAGTCTACTGTTTCTTAAAAGATTTTTTAAATTCTTTAACATTCTGTTCAAAAGTTACCTTTCTGATCAATACAATGATATATCACAACTCTAAAGTACTCATGATATAAAATTCAATCTGATATGGTATAGGTTTTGGGAGCCCCCTTAAACCCTCCTTGAATTTTCCCATTGGGTAAGGTATTTGCCTGAGGCCAAAAGTCTTCCATTATCACTAGGCCCAAATCTCTTGTTACATTTAACCTGGCCTAGCCCTCCAATGTCCAGATACTTCCCACCCTTGATCCTATCAAAATATATATGACTAAAAACTACCCTTAAACTAATCTAGCCCTCTATTGTCTGTTAACTTCCAGATTTCCTCTGCAATTTCCCACCCTTGATCCCATCAAAATTCCATCTTCTTGGTTCCTGGTGTCTGATCTCCTTACCTCAGCTACTGGCAACTCCCATCAAGACCCTCCTTAAACCCCTCCTAAACCCCAGAACCACCCCTAGATCCTTCCCACAATCTTTCTGTATATAAGATCCGTCTTGCCTCCATGAAGGTGCTGAGATTCAATCTACTTCAGATTTAATCTGGCCACCTGGTCAATAGGAGCATCACAAAAGGTGAGATTTCTTAAGACTCTACCCAATATGGCAAATCTTTAATAAACTTTGTTTTTCTTTGGCTGTCAGAAGCCTTGAGTGGAATTCATTTGGCAGGACCTTGCATGCCAGTATTTTGGGGTCCTGAGCACCCCAAACTTCAACATATGGTTCCCTGGTTTCATCATATGTACCTCGAGATTGAGAAATCAGATTGGCTCAGAGTTCAGAAGGAAGCATGTTTCCCCTCCCCTTTCTTTTTCTTTAACATGGCTAATGCAGAATATGTTTTGCATGACTTTATGTATAATGGATCTTGTATTTCTTGCTTTTTCAATGGGTGGGAAAGGGGGTGGAGGGAGGGAGGGTGAGAATGTGGAACTGAAAATAAAGATAAGTTTTAAATACAATTTTAAAAAACCTCATCTTTACTCAAAAATATTTGAGACCTAGAATTAACATATAATTTTAGAAGAGAACGTACAAAGGAACCTCATTCAACCTTGATCAGTTCCAAGGCTTTAATCTCTGAACTCCAAAGTCTCCCTTCACCCCAGATTTAAGTTAATGGATAACTGTTTATCTTTGTTCTATTTTCATATGTCAAATTGTATTAAGAGCCTCTTATATGAAGGAAAAATATGCTAGGCATTGCAAGAGAAAGAAAATTTTTAAGAGGCATAGATCCTGCCCTCATGATATGCATGTTATTTTCAATTACAGAGCCTATAATTTTCTGTTATAGAATTATTTCTTGGGGTTACTATTGTTCCCTGTAAAAGTACAAATATATTCCCAAAATTTAGTCAACAATCAATGATTAGTACTTTAACTTGAATTATAATTAACATACTTTTTTCCCCAATGAGATCCAGCAGAAGCAAATTTTGAGAGAAAAGGGAAAGGCCAATGGTGTGATACATACAAAGGTCAGAGAATTTCCTAGAATTCACTAGTTAAGGGAGAAGGAGCAGAGGGGGAATCTTTTAGCTTTTAGGGAGCAAATGTAGATCCTATGCATTGAAGCCTGGTGGCAAGACAAAAATCAAGATTGTTGGCAATAGGCTGGGATGTAGTGGATGTCCTTGGCATCATTAGTGTCTTATCAAGCTCTAAATGCTCCACAGCTTCTGCTTCAGCTGCTTTCATGGCCACTGTAATAAATTGTTCTTATTTGCTCCTTCCCCTAGGAGAAGTCTTCACAACCTTAGGGTAGACATCCTCATAACTCACCAACAGGTTGAAATCTGTCCATTATCTTCATTCTGGTTTAGCCAGTCTTATAGACATTTTTACTAATGTGTTGCAGCTGCAATGCTATAGCTTCTTGGAGCCACAGTTGACTGTTTAATGACAGGTGGACACCAAAGGTGGATGAGCAGCTTTTTTCAGGATGACATGCCTTTCAAGTCTTCAGTCTCAATTCTAAGTGAAGTAAATCTCCCCCTTGTATTCTTTAACTTTGTAATGTTACTTACTACCCATTATCCCAAATTCAAGTTCCTTTGTGACCTTATCTTAACTCAGATTCAGGTTGATTCAATTAAAGCTGTGACAGACTACATTTATGGTTGCAAACTAATCCTATCACCTGAAGATTACTCTCATCTCCCAATGAAGAAATAATGGGGAAGAAGAGTGATGCAACCCACCTCCTCATTAAAATGTCTACTAATAGGGATTGTCTTACCTTTGCCAGAGTAAGTCCAAATGTTGACTTTCAGGACAAATATAAGGAAGACACTTCTAGGTTTATGAGACCCTGTTAGGTCTCTGGATGTTTTGGTGTTTGAGAGAGACTATAGACCCAATTTATTGGTTACTGCTAGACTAATGGATCCTGCTCAGAACCTTGTCTCTCAGGAAAATGATAAATGTTGGAGAAGATGTGGGAATTTTGGAACACTAATTCATTGTTGTTGGAGCTGTGAGCTGATTCACCCATTCTGGAGATCAATTTAGAACAATGCCCAAAGGGCTATAAAACTATGCATACTCTTTGACCCAGCAATACCGCTTCTAGGATTGTATCCCAAAGAGATCATAAAAATGGGAAAAGGATGCACAATGTACAAAAATATTTATAGTAGCTCTTCGTGGGGTGGCCAAGAACTGGAAATTGAGAGGGTATAAATTAATTGGGCAATAGCCAAACAAGTTGTGATATATGACTGTAATAGAATACTATTGTGTTATAAGAAATGATGAATAGGTGGATTTCAGAAAAACCCGTAAAGACTTACATGAACTGATGCTGAGTCAAGTGAGCAGAACCAGGAGAACACTGTATGCAATAACAGCTCCAGTGTGCTATGACTGGTTTTGAGAGACTTCACCCTTCTCAGGAGGGCAAGAACCTAAAACAATTCCAAAGTACTCATGATGGAAAATGTCATACACACTGAGAGAAAGAACTATGGAGTCTGAATGCAGAGTGCAGACTATTTTTTTTTATTTTTTTTCTTTCCCATGGTGTCTCCCATTTGTTATAATTTTTCTATATGACATTACTAATGTGAAAATATGTTTAATAGGAATGTATATGTAGAGCCTGTATCAGATCGCAAGCCACCTTGTGGAGGGAGAAAGAAGGGAGGGGGAGAAAATTTAAAACTTATTGGAAGTGAATGTTGAAAAATAAAAATAGGGGTGGAGCCAAGATGGCAGAGTAAAAGCAGGGACTTGCTTGAGCTCACTCCCAAATCTCAACAAATACTTGTAAAAGAGGAGTAAACAAATTCCAGAGCTACAGAACCCACAAAATGACAGAGCGAAACAAGTCTCCAGCCCAAGACATCCTGAATGGTTGCTGGGAAGGGTTAACCATACCATGCTGGGAGCAGAGTGCAGCTCAGTGTGGGCTGCACTGGCACAGACCAGACTGGAACAGACTTGGCAGAGTCTCAGGCCACTGAATCACTGAGCTGTGGTGTTTTCCAGACTTCTCAACCCACAAATGGCAAAGACAGCTTTAGCAGGTCAGTGGGATAACTCTGTTGGACTTGGGTGAGAGAAGGGCATGGTCCGGCCCCAACCACAGTGTGACATAGGTGGCGGCAGCATAGGCCCGCAGACAGCAGGGAGTATCAAGTGACTGATCAGAGTGGGAGTGCAGGGATCTCTTTGCTGGTGCTGAGGTAGGATTCTCTTGCTTTACCCTGCTTGGATCTGGGTTGCAGTCCTGTGTGGCAGTCATGAGGTAAGGAGGAGGGCTGGTATGGCAGAACTTGTGGTGGCTGCAGTGAGGGAGTCCTTCTAGCAGTTCCAAGGCAGAAAAGAGTGCTTGAGATCACTCACAGACCAGAGCAAGGGCCAAAAGAGAAGTAAATACCTCTCTTTGGATCATACCACCCCAGAAGAACTGGAAACGTACAGTTGCCTACAAGTCACCCAGAAAACAGCTGTGCACAAGCCTAGAAGCTTGGGACAGAGCACTCTCCTCTAGAAGCAAAGTCATACCTTGACAAAGAGCTCAAAAGTCAAGAAATTGGCTGGGAAAATGAGCAGAAAGCAAAAAAACTCAGACTATAGAATCTTACTTTGGTGACAAAGAAGATCAAAACATACAGCCAGAAGAAGACAACAAAGCCAAAGATACTACATCAAAAGCCTCCAAGAAAAATATGAATTGGTCACAGGCCACAGAAGAGCTCAAAAAGGATTTTGAAAATTAAGCAAGAGAAGTAGAGGAAAAATTGGGGAAAAAAGGAGAGGGATGCAAGAAAATCAAGAAAAAATGAGTCAACATCTTGCTAAAAGAGACCCAAAAAATACTGAAAAATAAGACCTTAAAAATTAGACTAACTCAAATAGCAAACGAGGTCTAAAAAGCCAACGAGGAAAAGAATGCCTTAAAAACCAGAATTGGCCAAATGGAAAAAGAGCTCCAAAAGCTCATTCAAGAAAATAATTCCTTAAAAATTAGAACAGAGCAAATGGGGCAGAGTCAAGATGGCATTGTGAAAGGAGGGAACTACTAGAGTTCTCTCACAAGTTCTGTCAGATAGCTCTAAAAAAGTGAATACGGGCAGAGTTGAAGAATTAGAAGCCACTAGTACACTGAGTGGGGCAGGAGTGCCAGGAGTGCAGAAAGGCCACTGGACCATACCAACCAAGAATAGCAGAAGAAGCCAGGTAGCGCTCTGGTCTGGGAGAGCACTGGGCACACAGGAGCAGACCCAGGGTGGAAGTACCAGCTATGGTGGCAATCAGTCCCCAGGCCTCTGTTTCAACAATCCGGCTAGCAGCTGTTGTGGGGGTGAAAGACCAACACAAGCCCAGCAACAAGAACACTACTGGCATGCTGCAAAAGCACAGGTTCTTTTGATCTGCTTTAGTAAGGAAAGCAACGTTAAGGGGTTGACAAGTTTACTTTAATTCAGCATATAAATATCATTCACTTAATTCAGGGGAAAAGACCAGCACCCTGAACTTCAGAGCAAAATACAAACAAAGTACAAACATCAACAGACAGAACTTGTCTGATTCAAATCCCAATACATAGTTACTGGAGTTTAACAAAGTCTCAGCATCCGTGTTTACGAGCTGGAGGGCTTCTCAGCTACAGCTGCCCGGAGTCTCTGCATCAGCACCACCGCGAGAGAGAGCCCTGCACAAATGGCTCTGTCTTCTCTTCCTGTAGGATTTCGGGCATCGTCAAATGTCATCTAAATGACCAGAACTTAGGCTGCTATGATTGGCTCTTGAGTTAGCCCCTCCCCTTAGGACTCTGGGAGGTTCACATCCACATAGGTTAGGTTAAAACCTAATAGGGATTAGAGCCTGGGCCTTAGCACTTAGTAAGACTCAATGAAATGACTCAAAGGAAACAAAAGCCGAACTCTTCAAGGGCACTTGGTTGAATTAAGAGCTAAGGGCCCATTTTGCTTACCAACACAGCCTCTCAGCCCAGGAAGGGAATGTGTTGGAGCTATGGGAGACAACAGCACAGAGCCTGAGGCTGTGGGAGCAGCTACCCCTGAAGGCCTCCAGCCCACAGTCTAAAGGTTTGAAACTCACTGTCTTGAACTCCTGGGAGCCATGATGACCAGGCAAAATGGCTCTCATCTCTCCCTTCCTCACCCAGATTACACTCCCTAGGGAGAAACTTGGAAATAGAAGAGCCAGAAGTGGGACTTCAGTAGCTTTTTAGTGAGAGAAGTTGGGGGAAGAGGAGACTTACAGCAGCCAGACCACCCCATCCCCACACCTCATGAAACCAGAGGCCATAGCACACAAATCCAGTGGCAGGCTAACAGTTCCCAACACAAGAAGCTTGGGACATAGCCCCCTGAGTCCCAGAAGCTAAGATCCACTTTAGAAGCCAGAGGGGAAAAAAACACAATGAAAAAACAGACTAGAAGACCAAAAACTATTGACTCCTATTATGGAGACAGGGAAGATCAAAATACCAATTCAGAAGAGGACAGCATTGACCCTGTACCCACAGCTGAAACCTCAAAAGGGAATGTGAACTGGTCTCCAGCCCAAAAAGCATTCCTGGAAGAACTCAAGGAGGACTTTAAAAACCAAATTAGAGAGGTAAAATAAAAAAATGAAAAAGAAATGGAAAAAAAATCACTGATGAGAACAAATATTTAAAAAGTAAAATAGGTAAAATGATAAAGGAGGTTCAGAATATAATTGGAGAAAATGTCTCATTGAAAAATAAAATTAAACAAATGGAAAAAAGGAGGTAGAGAAATTAAATAAAGAAAACAATACACTAAAAATTAGAATTCAGAAAGTAGAAGCTAATGACACTATGAGACATTAAGAATCAGTCAAACAAATCTCAAGAATGAAAAAAAAGATGAAAATGTGAAATATCTGATTGGAAAAAAACAACTGACCTGGAAAATAGATTTAGGAGAGATAATCTAAGAATTATTGGTCTCCCTGAAAGCCATGGTGAAAAAAAGAGCCTGGACATTATCTTCCAAGAAATCATCAAGGAAAATTTCTCTCTGGTCCTAGAACCAGAGGGTAAAATAGTCATCAAAAGAGTCTACTGATCACCCCCTGAAAGGCATCCCAATTGAAATCCAAGGAATATTGCAGCAAAATTCCAAAATTATCAGGTCAAAGAGAAAATAATGCCAGCATCCAGAAAGAAACAATTCAAATATCATGGAAGTACATTCAAGATCACACAGGATCTTCCAACTTCCCCAAAAAAGAAAGGAGGAATTAGAATATGATATTCTATAAGTCAAAGGAGCTTGGACTACAACCAAGAATCAACTACCCAGCAAAATTGAGCATAATTTTTCAGGCAAGGGGATGAACATTCAACGAAATAAGGGAATTCCAGACCTTCCTGATAAAAAGGCCAGATCTCAATGGAAAAATTGATCTTCTAATACAAAACTCAAAGGAGATATAAAAAGGTAAACAAGGGGAAAAATATGTTATTCAATAAAGGAAAAATGTTTATATCCTTATACAGGATTACATTTATATATGATATATATGTATACACACATACATATATATATGTGTGTGTGCGTGTGTGTATGTGTGTGTGTGTGTGTATGTGTCAGACTTGAGAATGGTACAGTTATGACAATTGAAAGGGATATACATAGACTAACGGTGTCAGTGCAAAGTAACTGATGTGATGATAAAAAGTGTAATTAAGGGGTACAAAGGGATTGTTCTGGAGGAGGTAGAAAAGGGTAACTTATGCCACATGAAGAGGCACAAATGCATAGAGAGAAAGAAGGGAGGGAGAAAAACAGTGTTTGAGCTTTACTCTCATCAGATTTGTTTCAAGGAGGGCATAACAAACTCTGATAAGTAGAGAAATCAAAATTGCCCTGTAGGCAGTAGGAGAGGGAAGGGGAAAGAAAGGGGGGTTGTGGATAAAAGGGAGGGAAGAAGTAGCAATGGGAAAAGGGTAAGATAAGGGAGAGGTGTCATTAGAGAGGGAAAATTGAGGAAGACAGTGGTGAAAAGCAAAACTTTTTTGAGGAGGGGAAGGGAGAATGGAGAAATAAAAGCATAAATGGGGGGTGGGGAATAGGATGGAGAAAAAGACACCAAGAGTAATCATAACTGAATGTGAATGGGATTAACTCTCCCATAAAACAGAGGCAGATAGCAGAATGGACTAAAAAACATAATTCCACAATATGTTGTTTACAAGAAACACATTTGGAACAGGGGGATACACACGAGGTAAAGGTAAAAGGCTTGAGTAGAATATATTGCTTTAACTAAAGTAAAAACAGCAGGGATAGCAATCCTAGTCTCAGACAAAGCACAAACAAAGATAGATTTAATTAAAAGAGATAAGGAAGGACACTATATCCTGCTAAAAGGCACCATTGACAATGAAGCAATATCATTACTTAACATATATGCACCAAGTAGTATAGCATATAAATTCTTAGAGGAGAAATAAAGGGAGTTACAGGAAGAAATAGACAGCAAAACTATACTAGTGGGGGACCTCAACCTTCCCCTCTCTAAACTTGATAAATCTAACCTAAAAATAAACAAGAAAGAAGTTAAGGAGGTGAATAGAATTTTATCAAAGGCAGATATGACAGATCTCTGCAGAAAACTGAATGGAGATAAAAAGGAATATACTTTTTTCTCAGCAATACATGGCACATGCTGAAAATTTGACCTTGTACTAGGGCATAAAAACCTCACAATCCAGTGAAGAAAGCCAGAAATAGTCAATGAATCCTTTTCAGATCATGATGCAATTAACCTTATCTGTAATAAAGGACCATGGAAAAAATAAACTAAAAATTAATTGGAAACAAAATAATCTGATCCTAAAGAATGAGCAGGTCAAAGAACAAATCACAGACACAATCAGTAACTTCATTCCAGAGAATGACAATATAAGGACAACATACAAAAACTTACAGGTTGCATCAAAAGGAGTTCTTAAGGGAAGTTTTATATCTCTAAATGCTTACATGAATGAAATAGATAAAAAGGAGATCAATGAATTGGGCATGCAATTGAAATGGCTATAAAAAGAACAAATTGAAAATCCTCAATTAAATACCAAATTAGAAATACCGAAAACCAAAGGAGAGATTAATGAAATTGAAGTCAAGAAAACTATTGAACTAATAAACAAAACTACAAGTTGGTTTTATGAAAAAAAAACAATAAAACTGATAAAACTTTGGTTAATTTGATTAAAAAAAGAAAGAAGAAAACCAAACTACAAGTATCAAAAATGAAAAGGGTGAATTCACCTCCTATGAAGACGAAATTAAAAAAAATAATTAGGAATTATTTCACCCAATTGTATACCCATAAATTTGACAACCCGAGGGAAATGGATGAATATTTATAAAAATACAAATTGCCTATGTTAACAGAAGAGGAATGAAAATACCTAAATAACCCCATCTCAGAAAAAGAAATTGAGCAAGCCATTAATGGAAGCCATCAATAGGAAGAAAATCTCCAGGGCCAGATGGTTTTACACATGAATTCTATCAAACATTTAAAGAGCAATTAATTCCCACACTTTATAGACTATTTGGGAAAATAGGCAAAGAAGGAGTCCTACCGAATTCTTTTTATGACACAAATATGGTACTAATACCTAAACCAGTAAGACTCAAACTGAGAAAGACAATTATAGGCCAATTTCCCTAATGAATATTTATGAAAAAATTTTAAATAAAATATTAGCAAAAAAGTTTGCAGCAACTTATCACTAAAATAATACACTATGATCAGGTAGGATTTATTCCAGGAATGCAAGACTAGTTCAATATTCAGAAAACTATCAGCACAGTTGACCATATCAACAAAAAAACTAGCAGAAACCATTATTATCTCAATAGATGCAGAAAAAGCTTTTGACAAAATGCAAAACCAATTCCTATTAAAAACACCAGAAAGCATAGGAATAAATAGAGTTATACTTAAAATTATAAGTAGCATCTACCTAGAACCATCAGCAAGCATTATATGTAATGGGGGTAAGCTTGATGCATTTCCAATAAGATTTGGGGTGAAACAAGGATGTCCATTATCACCCCTATTATTCAATTTGGTAATAGAAATGTTAGCTTCAGGAGCAAGATAAGAAAAAATAATTGAAGGAATTAAAATAGGCACAGAAGAAACTAAGTTATCACTCTTTGCAGATTATATAATGATTTATATAGAGAGTCAAGTAAAAAAAACTACTTTAATAACTTTAGCAAAGTTGCAGGATATAAAATAAACCCACAAAAATCCTTAGCATTCCTATATATTACTAACAAAGCCCAACAGCAAGAGATAGAAAGAGAAATTCCATATATAGTTACTGTAGACACTATAAAATATTTGGGATTCTACCTGCCAAGAGAAACCCAGGAGCTATATGAACACAATTACGAAACACTTTTCACACAAATGAAGTCATACCTAAATAAATGGAAAAAACATCAATTGCTCATGGTTAGGCTGAGTTAATATAATAAAAATGACAGTTTTACCTAAATTCATTTATTTATTCAGTGCCATACCAATCAACCTACCAAAAAAGTATTTACATAACTGGATAAAATAATAGCAAAATATATCTGGAAGAACAAAAGATCCAGAATATCAAGGGAATTAATGAAAAGAAATGCTATGGAAGGTGGCCTAGCCATACCAGATATTGAACTGTACTATGTAGCAGCAGTCATCAAAACTACTTGGTACTGGCTAAGAAACAGAGTGGTGGATCAGTGGAACAGATTAGCTACACAAGATGCAATAGTCAATGACTATAGCAATTTAGTCTCACATACCCAAAGAATCCAGCTTCTGCACTAAGAACTCACTATTTCACAAAAACTGCGGAGAAAATTGGAAAACAGTATGGCAGAAACTGCACATAGGACTAAATTTAATAGACTTGGCTCCTCTCTTCCATGCAGGGTTCAAAGACAGCTCCAAAAGACTCATGATGGCAAAAACTATGCACATCCAGGAAAAGAATTATGGAGTCTGAATGCAGATTGAGGTAAACTATTTGCTCTCTCTCTTTTTCTCTTTTTTTGATTTTGTTTCTTCTTTCTCATGATTCATTCCATTGGTCATAATTCTTCTTTACCACTTGACTATTGTGTAAATAAGTTTAATGTGAAGGTATATGTGGAACATATATTGGATTCCATACTGTCTTGGGGTGGGGGGAGAGGGGAGAGGAGGGAGGGGAAGAAAATTTGGAACTCAAAAAGTTATGGAATCGAGTGTTGTAGACTAAAAATAAGGTCAAAGAGGAAATATTGCAAGCAGCCAGGAAGAAACAATCCTGGTATGGTAGAAACACAATCAGGATAATACAAGATAATACAACCTTCTAAGCTTCTACATTAAGGGATGGAAGGGCTTGGAATATAATATTACAGAGTTCAAAGAAGCTAGGATTAAAACCAAGAATCACTTACCTAGCAAAACTGAGTATAATATTTCAGGTGAAAAAATGGATTTTCAATAAAATAGAGGACTTTCAAGCATTCTTGATGAAAAGACCAGAGCTGAATAGAGAATTTGATTTTCAAATACAAGAGTCAAGAGAAGCATGAAGAGGTAAAGAAGAAAGAGAAATCATAATAGACTTATTAAAGCTAACCTGTTTAAATTCCTACATGGAAAGATGATATTTGTAACTCATGAGACCTTTCTCAGTATTAGGGTAGTTGAAGGGAATATACATATACATATACATATACATATACATATACATACATATACATATATGTATACATATATGTATACATATACTTATACATATGCGTATACATATATACATATACATACATATACACATATACATATATGTATACATACATACATACATATACATATATATATATATATATACACACACACATACACATACACACACAGGGAAAGAGAGGGCACAGGTTGAGTTGAATATGAAGGGATGATACCTAAAAAATAAAATTAAGGGGTGAGAGGAATATATTTGGAGAAAGAGAAAGGGAGAGATTAAATGGAATAAGTTATCTCACATAAAAGAGGCAAGAAAAAGCTGTTATAATGGAAGGGAAGAGGGCTGAGGTGAAAGTGGATGAGTAAACCTTACTCTCATGGATTTGGCTTAAGGAGGGAATAACATACACATTCAATTGGGTGTCTTCATCTATAGGAGAGTAGGAGGGGAAGTGGATAAGGGGGGATGATAAGAGGGAGGATAGGTCGGGGGACTGGGTAGTCAGAAGTAAACACTTTTGAAAAGGGACAAGGTCAAAGGAGAAAATTGAATAAATGGGGGATGTGATAGGATGGAGGGAAATATAGTTCGTTTATCACAACATGACTATTATGGAAGTGTTTTGCTAGCAACACATGTATAACCTATATTGAATTGCTTGCCTTCTCAAGAAGGGTGGGTGGGGAGGGAAGAAGAGAGAGAATTTGGAACGCAAATTTCAAAAAACAAAAGTTAAAATTGTTTTTACAAGCAACTGGAAAATAGGATATACAGGCAATGTGGTATAGAAATCTATCTTGCCCTACAAGAAAGCAAGGGGAAGGGGATAAGGAGGGGGGAGAGTGGGGTGACAGAAGGGAGGGCAGACTGGGAAAAGGGACAATCAGAATACATGCCATCTTGGAATGGGGGGAGGGGAAAGTTGGGGAGAAAATTTGTAACTCAAAATCTTGTGGAAATGAATGTTGAAAACTAAAAATAAATAAAATTTAAAAATAAAAGAAAATAAAAAATAAATAATTTTAAAAATGGTGTCTCTCAGTTTACCTTAACTTTCAAATGCAATATCAGGCTCCTCTTGCCCCATTCAATCTTGTGACATCTAATGACAAAATCAACCCTCCCTTCTCCTAGCCAGGGAACACTATCCTTGGAGGATTTTCTTTTCTACTGTTCATAGATGGATAATTATAAGTGCTTTCTGCTTAAGCAAATCTTATACAACTAGTTGGAAGCAAATATGTTACTTCCGGGGAGGGTTTCTTAATCTTTTTTTTTTATTTATGTCATACACTTCTTTGGTTTCTGGTGAAGCCTCTGGATTCCTGCTCAGAATAATACTATTAAATGTATAAAATTACATGTAAAAAGCTCCCAATGAAACTAATTATACTGAAATATAATTATCATTATAGACATATATATTTTAAACGTTCATAGATATCAAGTTAAGAATTTAGCTACAGAAAAAGTAGAAAAGGAAAAAGTCCTTGAAAATATCTTGTAAAAGTCTTATGTTTATATATTATGTATTCTGTTGTCCATAGAGAGTCTATCAATCCTATGTAAAGCAATACAACATAAGCCGTTTAAATAATCAATTTATAAGGCACTTATGTGCAAAGAAATTGTGGTTATATAAAAAATTGTTGCAGTCTTTGTTATAAATATTAATAATAACTAATATTGAAAATTTATGTTGAATTTTGTACATATTATCTTATTTGAATCTTACAAAAACCTTGTGAGGTAGACATGACATGAATTATCCCCATTCCAAAGAATAAAATTCCTTGGATATTCCTTGAATTTTAAAAGATATATAAATGTGGAAACTGAGGCCCAGAGAGGATAAATGACTTATCCATGGTCTCTTAGCTAGTGAATGTCAGACTTGGTGTTTGAACTCAGTTCTTCCCGCCTGCAAGTTGCTCATCTATTCCTTTTGCAATTTTGCCTCACTGAGTATTCCATAGGGCATCTAAACAACTTAAACAGATAAGTACACACATATTTTGAGAATAGAGAGGTCACTAACAACAGATTAAAACAAAACAGCACCTAAATTTACATAGTGCTTTATAAAACTGTCTTAGCAGAAAACCGGGTTGAGGATAATCAATATGCCTCAAACCCATTTGTGAGTAAGGGAGATTTCTACCCCAGGCATGGGAAGACTTACCCTGGAAGAATGGGTAGATGAGAATAATTTCTTACAATGGCCATGAAGGTGGCCAAACCAAGCCCTGTGGAGCACTTAGAGCTCGGTCAGACATCAAAGACCGCAAGGTCATCCACTGCATCCTGGGCAATACTAGTCATCCTAATTTTTGTCCTGTCACTGGATTTCAATGAGTCTAAAAAGAGATTGAGGCTAATGACTTTGTGTAACTCAGCCTTAAATAATTCAATTCTTTCAAAAGTCTAGAGTTCACCCTTGTGATGTAGCTGGTCCTCTTTGTAAACAAAGGACAAGCAACAACTACAGTGCTTTGCATATATGATTTTATTGGAAACTTGAAACAGCCCTGTGAGAAGAATCAGGAAAAGCTGTCTGTAAGAAGCCATATATGAGCTAGGTCCAAGAATGGGAACCTGTGACCTCAAGGCCGTAGGTGTCCTGCTAGGTCCTTAAGAGCAGCCCTTAGACTGAATCCAAACTTCACAGAACAAATCCCCTTAATAAAAGGATTTGTTCTGTAAAACTTGGATTCCATCAAAAGACTGCATCCAAGGACCTAAAGCCACATGTGGCCTTGAGGCCATAGGTCCCCCACTCCTGATAGGCCATATACTAGTAGTAGTACATTACCTCCATTTTAAAAGATGCTTTGAGAATGGTTCTCAAGCTCATCAATAGCTGGTACTGATACTGAATGTTGGTTCTGTCAATTTCTCTAGAGCTTGACATTATGTACTAGCCTCCTTTTGTTTCTTTGGAGGAGGGGTTCTTAATCTTTGTGTATATGTGTGCATATATGTGTATATTTGGGTGTATGTGTGTGTGATCAGCCTCTTTGACAATCCAATAAAATCTACTTAGTGTCATTCCTACATGCATAAAATAAGATATATCAGATTGTAAAGAAATCAATTATAATAAAAGTTATCATTCTTTTATGCATTAGGGGATTTAAAAATCTTAATCTGGATTCCTTAGTTGAGAAATGCCCTGTTTCTTCCGACTCTCTGCATGGGATTTCCTCTACTTGACAATACCGCAGAATGCCGAGCTATTGTATCTCTTCAAATAATTTCACCATTGTACCAGGATCCCATTGAGGCACCAAATATTCATTGAGTGAATGTGCTGCGGCAGCTATGCAATTGGCTTTTGAAATTTCTCAGAACAAAAATACATATAATTAAACCTCTCCAATGTTTGTGTTCTATGGAAAAGCTCAATTCTAGACTTCCATGGTTTTTCAATTTCCTTTAAATTCTCTTGGTTTGAAAGTCTCTGACCAGTATTCCTTCCCCTCTATTTCCCTCCAGCCTATTTAATACTAGGTCAATATTTCAGCTGCCACAGCTTCTGAACATTGGGAAAGGCAATCATATTTGCATGATAGAACATAGTCCCCTGTCTGGTGAACATGCAGTTTAATGACATTTCAAATTTTAATCAGATAACACCTTTTTATTTTTCATTTTTCTGAATATAGAAACTTGCCTGAATGCCACTGGGCTAGGTTATAGGAGTGACTTTGAAATGTAATTCTCTGCATTTAGTAATGCATATAAAAAGGGAATGAAACTGTTTGGAAGGATGCTAGGTTATATTTTACTTACACATTTATTTATTTATTTACTTTAATTGAGCAAACATACAACGTGAATGAATCTGAAAAGTCAGGCTTTGGCATCAAAACTGATGAGACATTCAGAGTTATTCACTTTTTTTAATACTTTAATTTTTGTCCCAATTCATCAACAGAACAAAATGTTTCTACAGAATCTTATTTTCACAGAACTATTATAAGCTATTTAACAAAGGTGAAAATGTCTTTCTTAAATAATAGTTCCCTTTGTTACTAATGTAATTGCAACCCTGTTGGGTAAAATTGAATCTCATAGTGTCTTTCATTAGACAAAAATGTATTTTCCTTCTTTACATCTAGTAGTAACTCATATTGTGAACTTTATTTGAATAAATTACCTTTTTCCAAAAAAATCACATCAAATTTTATTGAACTTTTTTTTTTGTAAAAACTGTCATTACAGTGCTTTAATAATACCTCTAATGTCCAATGGCCAATTTAAATTTCTTCTTTTTCGCTTCGGAGTCAATGCTAAATCCAATATGCTGATAATAATAGCACAGGGTGCAATATTAGCTAAGAATAAGAACATTGGTTCTTAAGGCTAGCTTCAAAAATATTCTGCAAAGAGAAAAAAATCCTTCTATGTATATTACATTTGCCCATGATTTTAAAGAGATACTCTTTATATGATTTTTAGCTAATAAATAGTTCGTATTTACATAGAGCTTTGCAAAGTGTTTCAATAATACTATCTCAATTTATTGTCACAGCAATCCCTATTTTGCGGAAGAAGAAATTAAGGCAGACAGAGACTTGTCCAGGATCATAGGGCTACTAAGTGACTTATTTGAAATGATGTCTTACTGAACTAGCTTCTTCTAAGTCTAATTCCATAGCTTAACTTACTCAAACTACAGCACTGAAAAGCAGAAAAAGAGACTCAGATGTATAATTGGCTGAAATCTGAAGCAATATTTAGGTAATCCCTAACTCACCACCTGATTCATGAATGTCCTGAACATACAAAAGTCTCTCTTACACCCATGGCCAGAAGCAGATACAGAAAAAAAAAGTTCCTGGCTTAAGTGGTATATGTGTGTTGAGGTGGGGAGGGTTAGTATTAAGGGAAGAGGGGAGAAGACAACAGAACTAGGAGAACAGAAAAAAAATGGAGATATTAATTTGACCAGTTTCAAATAGGAAAGGACTTGAAGTTCCTTAGATCTAGATATTGAGAGGATGAGCTACATCTGGGCATTTGAGTCTCATTATCCAGGAATCCTTCAGTGGGTTTAAGAGACCCATGTGATGGATGAATCCCAAAAGGTAGAGAGAGTCTAGGTCCTAGTACACTACAGGATTAAGAATGGAGGCTAAGGAACAAGTAAAAGTAGTCATTGTGTTTTTTGTCAATTCTCTTGGTGCCAAGAGCTCTAATGGTATGCCTCATGGAACTGTGTTTAATATAATTTTCAGTGACTTCAATAAAGAAGGGTGTTCTTATCACATTTGTAGATGGCACCATATAAGAGACATAGCTAATTCATGGAGTCATAGGACTGAATTGCTTAACTTTTGTCTTCATTTCCTCAGCACTTAGCAGAGTGCCTGACATCTAGTGAATTCTTAATAAATGCTTGTTGATGAATTGGCAGGGGAAAAAGGGACTCCAAAAGAGAGAGGAAAGGTGGAAGGGAGGGAAAGGAGTAAGTATGTATATAGTGCCTACTATGTGCATGATTTTATGCTAAGATTTACAAATATTATCTCATTTGATCAAAAGATTAAAATAAAAATTAAGATCTAAACAATCCTAACAGACTTCAATGATAGGAAGAAACTACTAAAATGAATTCTAAGAGGTGAATGAATTCAAACAGATAAATACAGTATGAAGAGCTGTAACTAGATCCACCAATTAATCAATCAATACATATTTATCAAGTGTCCATTATTTTCAAGGCCTGTTCTAAGAGAAAGCCTAAAAGGCAGGAAGATCTTTGTTTAAGTCCAATCCCTGACATCTGCAAGCTCTGTGAGTTTGGACAAGTCATCATCTCTCAGGACTCTGGGCAAGTCTTTGAGAAAGAAAAGTTGCCCACCTAGATTAATTAAGTTAGTTTCCTTGCCTGGATCTTCCCTATATTACAGCTCCACTCTCTAAGTAAATGCATGCTAAGTTCTAGAGATATGAAGACAAAATTGAAATAGTTTTTGACCTCAAAGAGTTTACATTCAAGCAGGACAGAAAACATATATATAAGTATATACATAATTAATATAAAGTAGTGTGATACATACACCCAAATGTTGGCTTAATCCTCATTCTCTTTGCAGACTTTGACATAGTTGACCACTCTTTCTTCCTTAATAGCCACTTCTCTCTAAGCTTTCAGGATACCTCTCTTTTTTAGACTATTATAAAATTTTTATTTATTTTTTTTAATTTATGAAATAAAACAAGCATTTCCACAATGCAGTATAAAAAAACAAAAAAAATGATTGCACATTAAATTGCAAATCAGTTATGTACAACTTGCAATACCTTTTGAATATATAATAAAGTTATCATGTAGATTTCTTTCTTTCTCTTCCTGGGCCCTAGGGACGGCTACAATTAGATACTATTTATCAGTTCTTTCCCTGGATGCAGATAGTATCTTCCTTCATAGGTAGTTAATTTGCAGTTAATTTGGGTATTTATAATAGTCAAAATGACTTAGTTCTATATATATTTGAGATATGAGACCTTTATCTGAGAAATTGTGTATAAAATTCCCATCTCTAAGATGGCGGGTGGAGAGCAGGGACTTGCATGAGCTCCCCTCCAGGTCCCTCCAAAAACTTATTAAAAATGGCTCTGAACAAATTCTAGAGCTGCAGAACCCACAGAATAGCAGAGGGAAGCAGGTTCCAACCCAGGACAGCCTGGATGGTCACTGGGTAAGGTATATCCCACAGAGCTGGGAGCGGAGCGGAGCTGGGCCCAGACCAACCAGAACAGGAACCGGGTGGAACAAACCCTATCACCCTGAATCGGTGAGCTGTGGCAGTTACCAGACTTCTCAAACCACAAACACCAAAGATAACAAGAAAGGTTAGTGGGAAAAGCTGCGGGGAGCGAAAGGAGTTCACGGTTCAGCCACTGCCCCAGGGGCAGCAAAGGGGGTGCAGCTATAGAACCACAGCTGCAGTTGCTCCTGGCCCCAGGCCCACCTGGTGGAAGGAATTAAGTGGCAGATCAGAGCAGGAGGTCAGAGTCTGCTTAAGTTCTGAATCTGTTCCGGGTTGGCAGTTCTTGCAGGAGGAGGAGCACTGCTGTGGCAGAACTTGCTGTGTAGAATTAGTTCTGAAAACAACAGCACAGCCCCTCAAGCTTGGAACAAAGTACTCTCTACTCTACAAGCTGTCACACCCCAATAAAAAATTCAAGGGCCAAGTAGTTGACTGGGAACATGGCCATGGAGTGAAAATGGACTCAGATTCAGACTCAGACTTTGCAATCTTTCTTGGGTGACAAAGAAGACCAAAACATACAACAAGAAGTCAACAAAGTCAAAGAACCTACATCAAAAGCCTCCAAGAAAAACATAAACTGGCCTCAGGCATGGAAGAGCTCAAAAAGGATTTGGAAAGGCAAATTAGAGAAGTAGAGGAAAAACTGGGAAGAGAAATGAGAGTGATGCAAGAAAACCATGAAAAACAAGTCAATCACTTGCTAAAGGAGACCTAAAAAAATACTGAAGAAAACAACACCTTAAAAATAGACTAACCCAAATGGCAAAAGAGCTCCAAAAAGCCAATGAGGAGAAGAATGCCTTGAAAGGCAGAATTAGCCAAATGGAAAAGGAGATCCAAAAGAACACTGAAGAAAATACTACCTTCAAAATTAGATTGGAGCAAGTGGAAGCTAGTGACTTTATGAGAAATCAAGATATTATAAAACAGAGCCAAAGGAATGAAAAAATGGAAGACAGTGTGAAATATCTCATTGGAAAAACCACTAACCTGGAAAATAGATCCAGGAGAGATAATTTAAAAACTATTGGACTACCTGAAAGCCAGGATCAGAAAAAGAGCCTAGATATCGCCTCCTGCTCTGATCTGCCACTTAATTCCTTCCACCAGGTGGGCCTGGGGCCAGGAGCAACTGCAGCTGTGGTTCTGTAGCTGCACCTCCTTTGCTGCCCCGTGAACTCCTTTTACTCACTCCCGGCAGCCTTTCCTAGTAACCTCCTTTGTTGTCTTTGATGTTTGTGGGTTGAGAAGTCTGGTAACTGCCACAGCTCATTGATTCAGGGCGATAGGGCTTGTTCTACTTGGCTCCTGGTCTGGTTGTTCCGGGCACAGCCTACCCTGGGATCTGCTCTGCTCTGATCCCAGCTCTCTGTGATAGACCAGGCTGTCCCATGCTGGAGCCCTGCTTCCCTCTGCTGTTTTCTGAGTTCTGCAGTTCTAGAATTTTTTCAGATCTGTCTTTTATAAGGGTTTGGAGGTTCCTGGGGGAGAGCTTTAGGCAAGTCCCTGCTTTCCAGCCACCATCTTTTTTCCACCCTGAGCATTCTATCATAGATGGTCTCTTTTTAGGGGTTTGCTTACTAAGGTTAAAAGAGATAGGATGATACTTATGCAAGAAACAAAGGATGAGATGAAGGATTTTATTTTTAAAGATAGGGAAGACATGGACATTTTTGTAGGCAGAAGGAAATGAGCCAGTAGAGGGGAAGATCATTTTACCCAAACTGTTCTTTACAATGGTCCTAATGACCTCATGATTGAAATATCCAATTGCCTTTGTCCAATCCTCATTCTCTTTGAACTCTCTTACTTAAAACCTTTGACATTGTTGGTCACTCTCTTCTCCCTGTTACTCTCTTCCCTTTAGGTTTTTGGGACACCATTCACTCCTGGTTCTCCTGCTATCTGGCCATTCTTTGAAAAATGGTCTCTTTTGCTGATTCCTTTTCCTGATTATTCCCTCTAAACCAAGGTGTCCATCAGAATTCTGTTCTGGGACATCTTCTCTTTTCCCTCCCTCTATGCTACTTCACTAGTTTATCTCAACAGCTCCTATAGATTTAATTACTATTTAAATACTATGCTGATGATTCTTATATCTAACTATCCTGCTCCAATCTCTCTACTGATCTCCCATCTCCTATCTCTAACTACCTTTCAGAATCTCAAATTTGATGTCTAGTAGACATCTTGAAATCATTATTTCCCAAAATGGAACTCACTATCTTTTCCCCCAAGGTACTCCCCACTGCCTTCTACCTTCCCTATTATGGTGGAGGGTAGAACTATCCTTCTAATCCCTCTAACTCACAATGTAGGAATCATCTCGTGTTTCTTACTATTGCTCACCCCCATATGCAATCTGTTATCATGATTTTGAAAACTCTATTGCAGACCCTAATTATCTCATACCTGGATTATTGCAATAGCCTGCAGATCTGCTTGTCTCATATCTCTTCACTCCAATCAATCTTCTATTCAGCCACCGAAGTGATTTTCCTAAAGCACAGATTCAGCCCTGTCCCTACTCAATAAATTCCAGTGGCCTCCATGATGAAATATAAAATTATCTGTTTGGCATTCAAAGCCTTTCATTACCTAGCTCCCTCTTATCTTTCCAGTTTTCTTATACCCTACTCCCTCCCATGTAATCTTCAATCCAGTGACACTGTCCTCCTTGCTGTTCCATGAACAAGACACTCCACCTTGAAGCTCTGGGCATTTTGTCTGGGATTGCCTCATGCCTGGAATACTCTTCCTCCTCTTCTCTGACTAGTGACTTCTCTGGCTTTCTTAAAATCCCAACTAAAATTTCATAATCCATCAGAAGATTTCCCAATCCTTTTTAATTCCAGTGGTTTCCTTCTATTAATTATTTCCTTTTTATCCTATTTATAGATTTATTTATTTATATTTTTTCCATGTTGTATGACCTGTTAGATTATAATCTCCTTGAAGGCAGGGACTATCTTTGCCTCTTTTTGTATCCTCAGCACTTAGCCTGGCATATAGCAGGTGTAATAAATGTTTATTGTTCAATTTAAAGTGATATACTATGCCTCAGACAAATCCCCAGGAGAGGAGTTATTAACTTGGAATCTGTGAACTTTTTTTCAAAACATTTTGTTAACCATATTTCAATATAATTGTTTCCTTTGTTTTCCCATGTATTTTATTTTCTACACTTAAAAACATTATTATTCTGAGGAGGGGGTCCTTAGGCTTCATCATACTGTCAAACAGTCCAAGATACAAAAAAAGGTGAGGACCTGCTGTAGACCTTATCTACTAAGGCATAGATGGCTTGTGATCTGTATTGGTAGACCAAAATCCCCCACTGGGGGCTTTCAAGCTGATATAATAATAGATCATATGTATGTCTCAGTTGATTCTTTAATTACTATTGAATAATAATCTATAAAATATTCTGATGTGAAAAAAGGTCTTTATGCATTAACTTGTTGGGAATCACTGATATACTTCAACTCTCAAAGCATTAAAGACTAAATTTTCAGGTCTAAAATCATTTATTCTCTATGCATTATAGGAGAATAAATCAGAATATGCTCCTTTGGCCAGTATACATATTGGAATCTGTGGACAAACATATCTGTACTTTGCGGCAGAGAGATGTTTAAATTTCATAGTTATAATTGAGATATTCCATTGCTGTTTATCCAGGAATTATATCCAATTGTACTACCATTAGGAGCATTTAATTCTGTACATGCAATATAGAAATCCTATATTTCCTAGTGCGCAGATACATATGAAATCTTTCTGAATAGAGCTAATACCACAAATTGGAGCATCTTTTAAATGGATTATTTATGATTATTGTATAAAACTCTGCCTCCAGAGTCTATTTGTATTTCAGGTGCAATAGGCAGGTACCTATGTAGCATGGCTTAGAAAGTACTGAAAAGATTGCTGTCCAAAATTATCTCCCTTATTGGTTTGTGATTCATTCCTTTGGAATCAATTCAATTAAACAACCATTTTTGAACCCCTGCTCTGGGTAAAGAAGTGAGAAGACAAAGACAAAAGGAAACAGACACTCTACTGGGAGGCTACAGAATGGATTGTATATGGATAAGTAAGTACAAAGTTGTTTGAGATGTGAACGAATACTGTAAATAAAGCACGTTTCACTGAGGAGGAAGTGGCAACTTAGATAAGCTTTGAAATAAGATTCTGAGAGGAGCCTTAAGAGCAGGTATAGAATCCCCAACACCTACCAATGTGCCTGGTCTGTATTTACACACTTAATGAATGCTTCTATAATGTATGAATGAATGGATGGATGGATGGATGGGATAAAAGGAGTATAGTCCAGGTCTGTAGCAACTTTATGCAAAAACATTGAGATTATAGGAAAACTACTAAATTTACTGAATAGCTTCTTGATTGGGACATAGAATGCATTAAAGTTATGAAATTAGGTTGATAAAGCAGGATGATCCATATTTAAGGGGGGTGTTACTGCCTGCTTGACTGCTTCTATTTGATCGTAGAGACAAGAGGGGACCCCTGAAGATTTTTTTTTAATTTGGGAAAACACATCTTAATTGTGTACTTCTTCAAGGTTTGCTTCTTGACATCCATGATATAATTATATTTCTTGATCTTGTTTGTTAATCATTCTTCCAGAAATCTGATCTGGGTAACCTGGTATTACTGGAATACTTTGTGGGGGCTATTTTAGGGGGCTCAGTCTGCTATTCTAGTGCCTCTGAGAGATACCATTCTGAGTTGTGACTGAGCCCACTATTTGCTCCAGGTGACCCTACACTATGAATTGACTGAGTTCCTGGCTTCTCTGGGACCATCTGCCCTCCTGGCATGGGCCCATGGACTGAAACTGTGGTCAACTCTGGGTGCTGTGTGCTGCTGGTCTCAGTAGGAGATCTTGAAAATGAGTCCATGAAGCCAGTCTTCTGTTCCACAGTTCTTGGGTGGGCTGCTTTCCTGTAGGTCAAATTTGTGACCTTGGGCTGGAATGATAAACCAATATGGTTTCTCCTTCAGTTCTTAATCCTTCCCCATTTTGTAGTTTTTAAATTGTTTTTGGAGTAGTTGGGGAAATGAGAATGGGCTTTATTTATCCCTTCTACTTTACTATTTTGGCTCAGTTGCCCACCATGATTACTTTAGATAAATGCACATATTTTTAATGCCAGAAAATTATGCTTTCTATAGTATGTAGGTATTTATTTTGCGAAAAAATCAAGTTATTCATAGTACAGTGAAGTCTCAAAACATCAGGCAAAATCAGCAGTGCATAATTTGGGGGAGCAATTTTGAAACCTTAGGGTGCACAAAATATGTTGTTTTGGCTTTGGGCCCAAGCACTAATGGGTAGAAAATCAGGATTAAAGACCTGTATCTCTCCAGGTCCTGGTACCTATTATGTAGTTTGCCCAGGCATTAGCTGCCAGGTAATTCAGGAATGAGGGCTGAGGTACTAGAAACTGAGGACATACATTGGAATAAGAGACCGAAAAATGTCACTGTAAGAAGAATAGCCAGGAATCTATGTCAGGGATAGGTGGTAAAACTGGGAATTGATATTAAGAATGTAGAAGCTAGATCAGAGTTTAATGGGCTAACTCAGTGATGCAGATGAAACAATTAGTCAAAATATATTTAACTAATGTATGAGGAGCGTAAATTACATGTGCTGGCTACTTCAAAGAACGGACATAAGCAAAGGCAATTCTCTTCATCCCCCTGAGCCCCAGTTGTTGGATATGTGAAAAAGATAATAATATCATTCGCTGTATGTAGCTTAGTTACTGGTCAAATACATATCTATTTGCATTCACCTTTAACGAGAAACATCTTTAAGAAAGAAATCTAGCCAGTAAGTTCCAATTACCTAGGTAGGTTTCAGTCATCAAAATTTACCTTAAAACCAATTCACTCTGGCTCTCATTGATTGGCCAACAATAGGTCCCTGCCTGAGCACCACTTAATGGTTATTTTTTGGACCCCAATGGCTCAGAGTGAATGTAAATAGTAATTGTTTCTCTTTCAGCCAGCAACCTTAAGGGTCTTCCCCTCTCAGTTTGATTTTCTTAAAGGGGCTATCCCTTGACTCACTTTGTAAACAGGCCTAATCACTGAATGGGCATTGCTTCACTCAAAGTGAGAGCTTGGAAAGACCTTAGCTTGAAAAGGCCACAATCTCCCACTGTATCCTGGGCCATCTCCAGTCATCCTGATGGATATTTGGCCACTGGACTCAGATGCCTCTGGAGGAGAAAGTGAGGCTGGTGAATTTGCACAGCCCTCCCTCACTTAAATCCAATTCAAATGCAAGTCATGTCATCATCTTCCTGATGTCATGGTCCTCTTGGAGAATGAAGGACAAAACCCACACAATAATGAAAAACAGATAGGTGCAAAGGATATAGTATAAAAGAATATTAGATTAGGAGGCATGGCATTTGGGTTCAAAGGATGCCCCTTATTCTTAGTATCTGTGTGACCTTTTGCAAGTCACTTAATCTCTCAGTCTCAATTTCTTCATCTATAAAATAAAGATGGTCTTATGTTATATTAAGGACCTCTTTCATGTTTAGAGGTCATGAGAGGCCAACTAATTGACCTCTGAGGTCCCTCACAAATATTGGATTCAATGATTCTAGAAGAGAAGAAGCCCTGAGTTCTCTGCCTCAGACACCTACTAACTGTGTGACCCTGGGCAAACCATTTAACTTTTCTCAGTTTTCTTTTATGTAAAATGAGAATTATAATATCACCTTCCAAGGTGGTTGTGAGTATCAAATGAATATGAAAAGCACTTCAGAAACCTTAAAGCTCTATATAAATGTCAGTTAATATTATTATGTCTGTTATTTATATAATAATCTATAATACATATTTATGTATATATGTATTTATTAAAATAATAGATTATTAACAATACTATCAGTTATTAACCATGTTAACAGCTGAAGACCTTAAAAGAATTTATAAATGAAACTTCTGCACTGCTACTTCTTGGTAGTAATTACTACTACTTCCAGTAGTACTTGCAGTAGAAGTAATAATTACTAATGATGTTATTACTATCTTTCACATAGCTACCAAAGTGTTAACTACAGACCTGACCATGTTATTTCCCTAATATATAAGCTCCAGTGGTTCCCTATTACCTCATGATCAAATATAAACTTTGGTTATAATACCCTTCACAACATAATCCAAATTTACCATGCCAGTCTCATTATGCATCCCTTTCCTTCTAATACTCTGTGATCCAGTCAAAGGGACCTTTTCCTTATTCCCCACATTTCACACTCTATCATTTTGCTCCATGCCTCTCCAAAGTCTTTCTCTTAGTATAATAGGATGCAATCCTGCCTAACATCTACCTGAAAGAAATTCAATTTATTTCCTTCCATGTTCACCTTAAACACCCCAGAAAAGTTCCTAAATGAAATGTCAACTACTTGAAGGCAGTGCCTGTTTCATTTTTGGCTTCGTATCTCCAATCATTCCATAGTCACTGGCATACAGTAGGCACTCAATAAATAAATATATTGATTCTTGATTGACAGTTGTAGAAGTAGTAATCTCATTGCTCTCAGCTTCTGAAAGGAACTGAGTTTTCAGGGTTCAGGAACCAGCGTAAGATTCTAATGCTATAAAAAAATGAAAAATGTTGAAAAATATACATTTATTCTTCAGACATAATTGAGGAAAAAGTAAAGACGGTAGAGTAAAGGAAGGGACTCACCTAAGTTCTCAAAAATTTCCCTCCAAACAACTTTAAAATAACATCTCAAAACACATTCTGGAGCATTGGAAACTACACCCAAGACAACTTAGAAAGTGGGCACCAGGAAAGGTCTGTCTCACTGAGATGAAAGTGGAGCCCAGAGCAGTGAAGGCTGTGCCTGGGCAAGTCAGCAGTACTGGTCTTGTGGGTGACTGAATCAGCAGGCCCAGGTTCTATAGCTCTGTGTAACAGACTGTAATGGGTCAGAAGGAGATTACATGGGTGCCTTTTCTAGCACTGGGTTCAGGGTTCTGCTGCTCTATCTATTCATTTTTGTTTCTCTGATATGATGCCAAAAGGGAGAACAGAGAAAGGGTGAGGAGAAACATCTTATGGACAAATTGGAACTGTTTCACATCTGTGCTTAAGCAATGACCTGGATATCAGATAAGAAACAGAGAGGAAGAAGCAAGATGACTATATAACGAATTTGATTGGATGTTGTGTTCTTGATTAACTTTTGATTTTCTTAACTAGTGTCAGTCAGTCACTAAGCATTTATTAAACACCTAATATATGCCAGCCACTGTCCTAAACACTGGAGATATAAAGAAAGGCAAAAGATAGTCTCAGTCTTCAAAAAGATCATAATTTAATGAAGGCGACAACATGCAAACAACTTTATGTATATGTGTATATATGTATATATGTTTATATATACATATATATTGAACCTATATACAGATAAAAAGGAAATAATCAAAGAAAAGAAGGTATTAATATTAAGAGGAATTAAGAATTGTTTCCTGTAAAAGATTAGATTTTAGATAATACTTGAAGGAAGCCAAGGAAGTCAGGAGGCAGAGACGAGAAGGGAGAACATTCCGTGTATGGAGGATAGCCAGTGAATATGCCTGGAGCCAAAAGATGCAACACCTTGTTCATGGATCAGCAAGGAGATTATTGTCGCTGGATCAAAGACTATGTGGGAGACATGTAAAGTGTAAGAAGACTGGAAAGGTAGGGAGGGACTAGATTATGAAGGGCTTTGAATGCCAGAAGATTTTGCATTTCATCTTGCGGGTGATACAGGTGATAGGTATCCACTGGATTTTATTGAGTAGGGGTGAACTCTGCTTTAGGAAAATCATTGTGATGGATGAATGGAGGATGGACTGGAATGAGGAGAGGTTTGACAGATCCAGTAGCAAGTAATTGTAATAACCTAGGCATGGGGAGATGAGGGCTAGCACCAGACTGGTGCCAGTTTCATAAAAGAGAAAGGGGTATATGTAATGGCAAGCAAAGTAGGGACTTTCACTGTTTTTCTTTTGGAATGCTTCCCAGCACTAAGGTAATCAAGTGTCTTTGCTTGAGCCTTGCGTTTGTTTCAATCAAGAGTCTTTGATTGAATCAAAAGTCTTTGATGACTTGCTTAAGTCACAAGAAAGCCTAAGTCACATGAGTTTGAGCCATATGGTTGTGATGCCCTCTGTAGGCTGACCCTGAAGAAGTGTATAGGGGCCAAGATGGTGACAGGGGTAGAGTCAAGATGGCAACTTGAAAACAGAAATTTGCTTGAGTTATCCTCCAAATTTCTCCAAATACCTGTAAGAAATGACTCTAAACAAATTCTAGACCTACAGAACCCATGAAATGACAGAGTGAAACAAGTCTCCAGCACAAGACAGCCTGGATGGTTGCTGGGAAAGTTCTATTGCACTATGCTGGGGATGGACCACAACTCAGTGTGGGCTGCACTAGGACAGACCAGGCTGGAGTAGACTGGGAAGAGAAGGCCTCAGGGCACTGAATCACTGGCAGCTGTGGCAGTTCCCAGACTTATCAACCCACAAATGCTGAAGACAACTGGGAAAACTGTTGGAAGTAGGTGAGAGAGAAGTGTACAGTCCGGTCCCAGCTACAGGGCAGTGGAAGTGGCTGTAACTGTGGCTTCTAGGAATATTGTTGCCAAATTCCAGAGTTCCCAGGTTAAGGAGAGAATATTGTAAGCAGTCAGAAAGAACAATTTGAGTATTGTGGAAATGCAATCAGAATAACATAAGATCTAGAAGCTTCTACATTAAGGGATTGAAGGACTTGGAATGTGATATTCTGGAGGTCAAAGGAGCTAGGATTAAAAACAACAATCACCTACCCAGAAAAACTGAATATAATACTTCAGGGCAAAATATGGATTTTCAATGAAACAGATGACTTTCAAGCATTCTTGATGAAAAGACCAGAGCTGAATAGAAAATTTGACTTTCAAATACGAGAATCAAGAGAAGGATGAAAAGGTAAACAGGAAAGAGAAACCATAAGGGACTTACAAATGTTGAATTGTTTTGTTTATATTCCTATGAGGAATGATGATATTTGTAACTCATGAGACTTTTCTCAGTATTAGGGTAGTTGAAGGAAATATACATGTACATAGACGGAGGGCACAGGGTGAGTTGAATATGAAGGGATGATATCTAAAAAAATAAATAAATAAATAAAATTAAGGGATGAGAGAAGAATATATTGGGAGAAGGAGAACGGGAGAGATAGAATTGGGTAAATTTTCTCACAAAAAAGCGGCAAGAAAAAGTTGTTACAATAGAAGGGAAGAGGGGTTAGGTGAAAGGGAATGAGTGAACCTTGCTCTCATAAGTTGTTTTAAATGGTGTATATATATGTATACATGTATACATATATATCATATATATATTTAATTTTTGATTAGTTAAATTTTTAGTGTTAGCTTTCAATATTTACTTCCATAAGTTTAAAATTTTCCCCTCCTCCCTCCCACCTCCCTCCCCAAGATGGCCTGCAATCTGATATAAGTTCTACATAAATATTCCTATTTATATACACACCCAATTGTTTATCTTACCCTACAGGAAAGTGGGGGGAAGGGAATAAGAGGGAGGATGACAGAAAAGAGGGCAGATTGGTGGAGGAGGTAGTCAAAAGCAAATACTTTTGAAAAGGGACAGGGTCAAAGGAGAAAATTAAATAAAGGGGGACAGGATAGGATGGAGGGAAATAGTTAGTTTTTCACAACATGACTATTATGGAAGTGTTTTGCCTAACAACACATGTACAACCTATATTGAATTGCTTGCCTTCTCAAGAAAGGTGGGTGGGGAGGGAAGAAGGGAGAGAATCTGGAACTCAAAGTTTTAAAAACAAATGTTAAAAATTGTTTTTACATGCAACTGGAAATAAGATATACAAGCAATGGGTTATAGAAATCTATCTTGCCCTACACGAAAGTAAGGGGAAAAGGGACAAGGGTGAGGGATTGGGGTGACAGCAGGGGGGACAGACTGGGGAAAGGGGCAATCAGAATACATGCAGTCTTGGGGGGGGAGGAGGGTAGAAATGGGGAAAAAATTTTTAACTGAAAATTTTGTGAAAATGAATGTTGAAAACTGAAAACAAATTTGAATAATATGGAAAAAAAAAGAAGTGTATATATACTCTCAGGTTAGCATTTTGCGTGCAGCTCACTCATTGGAAGAGCATTCCTGTGATTTCACCAGATGAGACTCTGGGTAACTGTTAAGAAGCCACCCCGCATCCCTGGCTTTGAAAACCCATATATTGGTGCTTCTCTCTCTGGTAACTATGCATGTATTGCTATAAACAGATGGTTAGAAGCCCTGTCTGCTGCTTTGTGTTATTTGCTCTTTTCTTATAATTTCTGCTTCTAATTTCTGTTTGTGTTTTCTCTGAAGTTCAGACTTCTTTCCCTTGAACTAAGTGAATGATATTCACATGTTTAATTAAAATGAGTTTGTAAACCATTTAAATTTGCTTTCCTGAGAAAAGCAGATCAAAGAACCTGTGCTAGCAGCCTTCCTGTGTGCTGGTGTTATTGGCTTTACATCTCCACAGCAGCTGCTAGTAGCATTGTTGTTACCGTGTATTTGAGAGATGTTTTAAAGTTGAGACCAACAGTTAGCAAAAGAAAAATTATTATGAGAGTTGAGAGATAGTGAGGAGTTGAGGATTATGTGTCGTTTATAAGCATTTGGAAGTTAGTCACATGCTCTCTATTATATGGAAATTTTGGAAGGGGAGATGATTTGGCAATAAAGACAATAAGTTCAGTTTTGGACATGTTGAGCTTAAGAAAGCTACTGTGCATCCAGTTTGATATGTCTAATATGTAGTTGAAGCTATAAGCCTGGAGGTCAGCAGAGAACTTAGGAATAAATAAGTGATTTTTAAAATCATCAGCATAGAGTTGATAATTAAAACCATGGGTGCTAATGAGACCACTAAGTAAAGTAATATAGAGTGAGAAGAGAAGAGAGCCAAGGATAGAACCCTGTGGGGAAGCACAATGTTGGAGGAATGACCTAGATGAAGATCCAGCAAAGGAGACTGAGGAGTGGTCAAACAAGAAAGATTAGAACCTGGAGAGAATAGATTTCCCTTAACATAAAGACAATTGATCCCTAAATCACATCATTTTGCTTTCTCTAGATTTTCTTCCCTGCATTGGTCTATAATTATTTTCATAATTGTTATAACTGTTATATTGTTATAATTGTTATAACCAATAAATAACCTTGCTTTTAATTTGGGGTGATTGGACAGATGAGGAAATTGAGATTCAGAGATATTAAGTGACACCCACAGTCACACACTTAGCAAGTAGCAGGAAGAAACTGAGCTTTGGTGTTTTGATGAAAAAAAAAAATCATTGTTCTCATTTTACTATCAAAAAATCTTATTTTACCAGTTTCTTTAATCTTGAAGGCTAGTCAGTGATTCTTCTTTATTTGAATCTTATCTTCATGATTGCCATATTTTTCACCTTTTATACATCTCAGAATTTTGTTTGTTCACTGTTATTATTTCCATCAGCACCTTTACACAGTACCTTGGTATCCTCTTCTAATATTGTTCCCTATTTTACAGATAAAGAGACAGATTCTCAGAGAGATTAAATGATTTTCCCAAGTCATATAGTAATCAAATATTTGGTTTTAGGACTCAAATCTTCCCCTCACCCCCTCAGCTCAGGTCTACTGACTCCCAGATATTTAATCTTTATACTCTGCTTACTCCTTTAATTCTTTTGTAGATGAAAAGTACATATTTATATTCTACAACATTTATAAATTTTTTCATATTTTACTATTATTCTGCTTTTCTTAACATTTGGCACTAATTCCACGAAATATGATGAATGGCAAATAGTGGCTAAAAGCAGAAAAAAATTATTACTTAGGAAAATAAAAGAGTTACTTACATCAGTACATAGATATTAACCATGCATGAAGAACTATTCTCCTTTTTAAAAAAAATGAATTCACATTTTGTTGAAAAGTAAGATGAAACCAAAATAACAAGTTAATGGTGAGCAGAGAACATGGCTATACCCATTGTGTGTTTGAGCACTTATAGAGAACCAATAGCTCAGCATGAGTTCTAGCATTACACAGCGGACTACACCCCTACCTTTGGAATGGTGAAGAAATAATATAATAATAAAGAAAGAAGCCTTATGCAGTGAAATAAACTACATGAGCCATTTGAAAAAAAACCTTCTAAATCAAAGGATTCTAAGATTCTGTGGAAAACTATCCATCAAAAACATGGGCTCAGGTGGTTTCTGCACATTCCTTTTCTAGAAAATGAAAGTAACATAGAATACTATACAGTAAAATGACAAAGACTGAGAGGAAGTTCCTAGAGGGGTATTCTGGCCAAACAATAATTTTGAGATAAAAAATGAGTAATTTTGTGAAACATAAAAAGAGCAAATTGTACTTACCAATAAAGAAAAACTCACATTGTGATCATTCCATCTGAGCCTTAAAATAATCACTAATCAGTTCCTGTAACGTGCACTGAGGATTTTCTGCTCATGATTTTTCCTTTCTTTTCTTATTGTTTATAATAAAATATGAAATCTTTTAACTTTATTATGCTTTTATCCATAAAAAACATTTTGCACTAGTGACTTCTTTTATAAGTATTCTTAGTTTCTGTAATACACACTATCAGATGCCTTTTATCTTAATTTAAAAATAAGTAAGTATGAAAGAAATATTTACAAGAGCTATATAAGATACCTCCTCTATACATTCAGTGAAAATCTCTCTCTTTTGATCTGGATTCTATATGGTCATAATTTTTTATGATGTAGCTTGATGTAGCCAACTACAGGAATCATGGAGATGCCCAAACCTTCCTATGTTTGTTTTAATTTTCACCAGGTAACTTCTCTGTACCGATATTTTTTTCTGGACTGAAAAGAAGGAGTAAGGATGGAAAGTTTGATTCTATCATGTCATTTCTCTTCACAGAAGAAAGTCAGTGGTGAAGCAAAAGGTCAAAGGAAGTCCTTTGTGGCTTTCTTGTGGAGAAGGGAAAGGAGAAAATAATACACTACTGCCTCCTCCCACTTCACATCTTTCTAGTACAGAGTAGAGTGATAAGATAGATGGATCAGGTTTTTTATGGATTCTATAGCACTTCCTTAACCCTACATAAAAAAGGGGGGAGCCAGTAGAAAGCAAAAATTACTTCCTTGGGGAGCAGGCAGCTCAAAAGTCCATTCTTCCTGTACACAATGAACTTATCCAGTCTGATTTCAGAAACTTGCAAGGCAGCTGCATAACCTGTTACTTTAGAAACAGTTTGATCTCTTATGTGTTTTAACTTAAATTAAAATCTTTCCTCAAAAATATTATTATGGCTTTCAACTTACTTCAGTAAATATTTATTTAAGTGTCTACATGCCACATTCTGGTGCTACAAATATGAAAAATGAATATATAACACTTGACCTTAAAGAGAACGCAATCTAGTAATCACACAAATACACAGTGCCCAAACATGAAAGTTTTGTACCTGAGCTGGACTTGGTGTGGAGGATGGAAATGTAGGAATATATTTACCTGAAATGTGTACTGGGGATGAAAGCTTGTCCATGAATTCTGGAAGTTTCTATGGTGCTGCAGAGAGGTATGTAACAATAATATTACTTGCCGCAACTGTAGCTGTGTAAGGACAATATTACCAGCACTCAGGAATGCTGCTAGCACAGGTTCTTTGATCTGCTTTTCTAAGGAAAGCTACTTTAAGGGGTTAACAATCTTACTTTAATTAAACATACATACATACATACATATATATATATATATATATATATATATGTATATATATATATATATCATTCACTTAGTTGAGGGAAAAAAGTCAGCACTCTGAACTTCAGAGCAAATACAAACAGAAATTACAAATAGAAATTATAAGGGGAACAAATAACACAAATCAACAGACAGGCTTCTGGGCGTCTGGCCAAAGCTATGCATCCGTAATTACCAGAGACAGAAGCACCAACATCTGGGTTTTCAAAGCCAGGGGGGTTCCTTAACAGCTACCCAGAGTCTCCACAACAACACTCTTCCAATGAGTGAGCCCCCAACAAAATGCTAACCTCAGAGTATATATATATATACTTCTTCAGGGTCAGAGGTCTTCATGCCTCTCAAGGGGTTTACACCTCTCAAGTGTTTCACGCCTCTTGTGACCCAATTAGCAAAAGAGTATGGGCCTTTCTATAGACAAAGGCAAGACTAAATCAAAGACATTCAATTGCCTTAGTGCTGAGAATCACTCCAAAACAAAAGACAACAAAAACTCCCAGTTTGCTTGCCCTTACAAGGTATCATTTGGCTTGGTATCCCAGAAGTGACTCCTCCATTCAGTGGCGACAAGTACTGATCATAGTCTAGTTGTCTGGAATATATTTTGTCCATTACAAAATAGAATATAATGAAATAAACCTGGGAAGATAAATTGAACTTTCTTTGGTTAACAGTGAGAGGGCCACAAAGGTTTTGTCGTGAGCATGTCAAATTCTTAATCTTTGATTCTGAATAGATGGGATTTACACTCCCTGACTTTTCTACTCTCAAATGATATCTATCCTTTAGTAGCCTTCTTAAAAGGAGCTTCTTGTTGGTCACCATTTTGAACATTTCCCTCACTGAAATATATTACCTAAGGGTCTAGTTAAGAGGAAATTCTTATTGGAAGCTATGTCACTTTCCACATCGATAAGTTTGGAAGAATAGGTGGAAAAGTACTAGAAATATCTGAGATGAAAAATGCTATCTACCTGCAGAGAAAGAATTGATTAAGTATGAATGCAGATTGAAGCATACTTCTTAGAACTTTATGTTTCTTTTTTTTTCATTTTCTTTTACAACATGGAAGTATGTTTTTATGACTTCATATGTATAACGTATATCAAATTACATGAAACAAAATTTTATAAAAATGTTAAAAATTCTTTTCAACATGTATTTGCGAAAAATTGAATATCAAAGAAGAAAAAAAATATTGGAACCCATCTTCTGTTGAACTGTATGACTGCTACACCATGTCCTGGAGCTGGAGTTTAATAATTCTCATTTTCATATCCCTTTCTTAGGAAGTTGAAAGAATGCATATTATAAAATTTAATATTAATTAATGGGTTTACTCTCATTGGAAAACAATAGGAAGAGTGTAGAGTGCCTATCCAAATAGTTAAATTATTCCTTCCTTTAGAGACAGAACATTTACCTAGGTGCGCCTGCAACCTTTGCTACTTGGGAGCCTGAGGCTGGTGAATCACTTGAACTCAGGAATTCTGTAACCAACACCAACATGGTGAGTTCCTGAGAGTGGGGGCTCATCAGCTTGCCTACAGATAGGAGGAACCAGCCCAGCTTGGAAATGGAGAAGGTCAAAGTTGCCAAGCCAATTGGTGGGGTCACTACTCTAGGCTGGGTAAGATAAAGAGACAGTCTCAAAAAGAAAAAAGAAAAGAAAAAGAATCGAACAGAATATTTGCAACTTCTCATTCACCTAACTTTCTCTTCATCACTCTTGTATTTATTTCTCCACATTGTCAATGTAAGTTTTGTTTTAAAAATGCAGAGTAGGAAATGTAAAATATAAAAGGTGACCTTTCTTCAGCAAAGAGAAGCAAGGTTGCTGACAACCAAAATGATAAAATCTTGAAAAGTAAGCTTTTCAAATGCTTTTTAACATGCTAGACATATATTCAATTTTATTGGTGAGAATTCAGTTAATAATTAGAAAGATCTCTGATCAAACACACATGTGCCAAAAGTTATTTTTTAACTGATAGAGACCTTTTTCAATTTCTAGAGGGCACAAAAGAGTAAATTATATTTTGAGTCATTAGGTATAGGCCCAAGATAGAGAACAATAATGTCTCTTAGAAATAGTTTGGTTTAGATTACTTGACAAACTTGTAAGTTATCATTAGTCTTTCTGGATCCCTTCATCCTCTCCCATTCCCCAACCCTGTTGTTACACCCCATACACACATTCAATAAACTCAGTTGACCTCCTGTCATCTGCAGGTTCAAATATAAAATCATCTGGCATTTCAAAGATCTTTGCTCCACTACTGGTAAACTTTCTAGTCTTCCTATATTTTATAATCCCCCTCTCAAATTCTAGAACTGATCTGAAATTCAGTTACACTGGTCTTCTTACTGTTCTTTAACAAAGATACTACAACTCCAGACTCTAGTAATTTTCAATGTCTGTCTCCCAGGAAATGTTCTTTTCTGTATCTCTGCCTTCTGGCCTCCCTTTTTTCCTTCAAGTCCTAGGAAAATATCTCTTTCTACAGGAAATCTTTCCCAATTTCCTTTCATTCTGATATATACACACACACACATATATATATATATATATCTTGTTTTTATTTTTACATAGTTCCTTGCATGTTGTCTCTCTCATCAGAATGTGTGTTTCTTAAGGGCAAGAGTGTCTTTTACCTTTCTTTGTATCTCCAATACTTAGTACAGTACAGTAGGCTTTTAATAACTATTTTATTCACTGAGTTATAGGGTTTTAGATATAAAATGTGTTTTTAAAAGTATTTCCACTTAAGTCACCTAAGCAAGCTATCACTATAGGTTCCAGAAAGACATAGATATGCACACACTCAATTATTAAGCATATAGCAATAGAATAGTTTATTGTTTCTGTGAATCTTTGCAATATACTAAAAAGTTTTTTTTAACTCATTAATGAATTTCTTTATTAATGAATTTCTTCATTAATAATCCATAATTTCTTCACTAATGAATTTATTTGTTCCTTCAGTGTCATAGTCTTCCTCCTGAATAATGATTGTTGAATAAGATAATGGCATGGTCTCTTACCATGGTTAAAAGCTACTTTAAGAAGCCTTCTGAATGATGATGGGACCCATCTCTACCAATTGCAAATATATTATATTTTTGACATCCCTAGAGAATATTTCATTTTTTAAACATTCCAGTGCTTTGTAGTCTTCTTTGTGAAGAACACTGTACTATTTAGGTGATGAATTTTTAATAATACTTGTCCCTTAACAACTACATGGCAGTGATGTGAACATCCCCATAAATGTGTAGTGTAGCTGCCTACGTATACTCCTTACCATGGGACAAAAGTTAGATGGAGAAATAAATGAAACTTTCAGTGTGCCCCATTCACGAAAATACTATTGGAAGAGCAAAATATGGGATTCCAGTTCTCACCCTGTTTCATGGTTTGGTCATGAAACAAAGCGATTCCATAGCAATACAGAGCAGTAGAGAGGGAATGAGCTGTGAAGTCAAAGGAACTGGGTCTGAATTCTACCTCTGAATTCTATCTGTGTGACCTTAGGCAATATACTTCATTTCCTTGGGCCTTGGTTTATTCATCTGTAAAATGATGAGCTTGGACTAGATGCCCACTGATGTCTTCCATTTCTCAATCTGTGGTACCATAAAAGCACTTTATGGTCTGGACATACCTGTAATAATTGAGAAGCTTATGAAATTAATGGCCTCTGATGCAGGTTAAAAGTTATTCTCAAATTTTTTTTGGCTGAAAGACACTTTTACACTCTTAAAGAACTGTTGTATATGTGTGATATATCTATCAACATTTTTCATATTAGAAATGGAAGCAAAAACATTTTTGCAATATTTATTAATTCATTTAAAATAATAAACCCTCTATATGTTAACATAAATTACATTTTAATGAAGAACAATTACACCAAAACAAAAAATTAGTGAGAAGTTTGGCATTGTTTTATATCTTTTAACATGTTTCTTTAATTTCCTGCTTATTGGAAGAAAACAAGATTCTCATACCTGCTTCTTGATTCAGTCAGTTGAGTTAAGTTGTTTTGGTTGAAGTATATAAAGAAAATCAGGCCTCATGCAGGTATGTAGTTAGAAAAGAGAGGGGGTATTTTAATATACAAATGACATATTACCATAATTACCAAAATCAGTTTGATGCTATCCTTGCCCTCTGAAAAGGGTCTCAGGCACTTCCAGGTACATGTAGACCACAGTTTGAGAACTGTTGTTTTAGACAATGTTAGAGTCTAATGTTAATGCCCTACAGATAATCTAGGCGACATGACATTCTTGCAGGTTATACAAATGAAGAGTATACTGAGACACATTCAAGACAGAGAAGGACGAGCCTCAAAATATAAGAAATATAGTTCTTTTCAATGGGTTAGCTGAGCTAAATGTGAAGATGTTTATCAACAAAAGACTAGTCACTAAATGATTAACTATTTTTTGGTTAGGAAAATGCACAGAACTTTTTGCTAATGTGTGGAACGTCTATGATTTGCATTGGCAGAAACAGAGAAGAGCAATGCATTCAGAGATCTGAGAGGGAATTAGTGAAGTATTTTTTTTGAAGAGAATAAAGTTTGAGTGATTAAGATATGGAACGTTTTATGTCTCAGCCTTTTAAAGCTCTTCCAGACAAGCATTTGAATTCAATTTGGACAATGGTCTAGTGTTCTTCTTTAAATTGTGGACAAGATTCTCCAGTCCTGTACAACCTTTCTGTTGACAGAAGGAAAAAGACATTCTTTTGAATGTAGACTATTGGTCCCATCAACTTTGGCTTCAAATAGTGGGAGATTTTACTTGTAATGTTACTATTTTTTTCCGTAAAGCAAAATTTAATCATATTTACAGACATCATTTCTTTCTTGGAAAGTTGTTTTAAATGGTGTATATATATGTATACATGTATACATATATATCATATATATATTTAATTTTTGATTCGTTAAATTTTTAGTGTTAGTTTTCAATATTTACTTCCATAAGTTTAAAATTTTCCCCTCCTCCCTCCCACCTCCCTCCCCAAGATGGCCTGCAATCTGATATAAGTTCTACATAAATATTCCTATTTAACATATTTTCACATTAGTCATGTTATATACAAGAATTATAATGAGTGGGAGAAATCATGAAAAAGAAAACAACAACAACAAGAAAATAGCCTGCTTTGCTCTACATTCAGACTCCATAGTTCTTTCTCTGGACGTGGATGGCATTTCCCATCCTGAGTCCTTTGGAATTGTTTTAGGTCCTTGTATTGCTGAGAAGAGCTAAGTCTATCAAAATCAGTCATTGCACACTGTGTCAGTTACCGTGTATAAAGTTCTCCTGATTCTGCTCATTTCCCTTGGCATCAGTTCATATAAGTCTTTCCAGGTTTTTCTGAAGTCCGCCTGTTCATCATTTCTTATAGCATGATAGTATTCCATTACATTCATATACCACAACTTGTTCAGCCATTCCCCAGTTGATGGTATCCCCTCAATTTCTAGTTCTTGGCCACCACAAGGAAAGCTGCTATAAATATTTTTGTACATGTGGGTTCTTTTTCCTATTTTATGATCTCTTTGTGATGTAGCCCTAGAAGTGGAATTGCTGGGTCAAAGTGTATGCGGATTTTTATAGCCCTTTGGGCATAGTTCCAAATTGCTCTCCCGAATGGTTGAATCAGCTCATGGCTCCACCACCCATAAATTAGTATTACAAGTTTCCCTCATCTTCCCCAGCATTTATCATTTTCCTGTTTTGTCATGTTAGCCAATCTGATAGGTGATGTGGTATCTCAGAGGTGTTTTCATCTGCATCTCTCTAATCAATAGTGATTTAGAGCATTTTTTCATATGACTATAGATAGCTTTAATTTCTTCTTCTGAAAACTGCCTATTCATATACTTTGACTATTATCAATTGGAGAATGACTTGTATTCTTATAAATTTGATGTAGTTCACTATGCATTCTAGAAATGAGGCCTTTATAGGCACCTGGGTGACACAGTGAGTAGAGCAGTGGCCCTGGAGTCAGGAAGACCTGAGTTCAAATTCAGCCTCAGACACTTGGCACATATACTAGCTGTGTGACCTTGGACAAGTCATTTAACCCCAATTGCCCTGCCAAAAAACAAAACAAAACAAAAAAAAAACCCAGAAATGAGGCCTTTATCAGAGATGCTAGCTGTAAAAATTCTTCCCAGTTTTCTGCTTCCCTCCTAATCTTGGTTACATTGGCTTGTGCAAAAACTTTTCAATTTAATGTAATCAAAATGATCCATTTTGCATTTCATAATGTTCTCTATTTCATTTGGTCATAAATTCCTCCATTCTCCATAAATCTGACAGATAAACTATTCTTTGTTCCCTAATTTGTTTACAGCTTAAGCCTTTACATCTAAATGATGTACCCATTTGGAGTTTACTTTGGTATACAGTGTCAGACATTGGTCTATGCCCAGTTGCTGCCATACTATTTTCCAGTTTTCTCTGCAATTTTTGTCAAATAGTGAGTTCTTATCCCCAAAGTTGAGGTCTTTGGGTTTATCAAACAGTAGATTGCTGTAATCATTGACTAACCAACCCCACTGGTCTACCCCTTTCTTTCTTACCCAGTACCAAGAAGTTTTGATCGTTGCTGCTTTATAATACAATTTAAGATCTTGTATGGCTAGGTTACCTTTCCTAGTATTACTTTTCATTAATTCCTTTTATATTCTGGACCTTGTGTTCTTCCAGATGAAATTAGTTATTATTTTTTCTAGCTCTATGAAATAATTTTTTGGTATTTTGATTGGTATAACCCTGAATAAGTTAATTAATTTAGGTAGAATTGTCATTTTTATTATATTAGCTCTGCCTAACCATGAGCAACTAATGTTTTTCCAGTTATTTAGACCTGACTTTATTTGTGTGAAAACTGTTTTGTAATTGCGTTCATAGAGTTCTTGGCTTTGTTTTGACAGGCAGACTCTCAAATATTTTATAATGTCTGTGGTAATTTTAAGTAGAATTTCGATTTCTATCTTTTGCTGTTGGGCTATGTTAGTAATATAGACAAATGCTGAGGAATTATATGTGTATATTTTATATCCTGTGACTTTGCCAAAGTTTCAACTCATTTTTTACTTGATTCTCTAAGTATATCATCATATCATCTGCAAAAAGTGAAAACTTAGTTTGTTCTTTGGCTATTCTAATTACTTCAATTTCTTTTTCTTCTCTTGTTGCTAAAGCTAACATTTTTAGTACCATCTTGAATAACAATGGTGACAATGGACATCTTTGTTTCACCCTCAATCTTATTGGAAAAACAACTAACTTATCCCTATTACATATAACATTTGCTGATGGTTTTAGGTAGACACTACTTATCATTTTAAGGAAGCCTCCATTTGTTCCAATGCTCTCTCATATTTTTAATAAGAATGGGTGTTATATTTTGTCAATAACTTTTTCTGCATCTATTTAGATAGTCATACATTTTCTGTTAGTTTTGTTGTTGATATGATCAATTATGCTGATAGTGTTCCTAATATTGAACCAGCTCTACATTCCTGGCATAAATCCTACCAAATCAAAATGTATTATTCTCATAAGTTGCTATAATCTTTTTGTTAATATTTTGTTTAAAATTTTCGCATCAATATTTCTTAGGGAAATTGGTCTATAATTTTCTTTCTCTGTTTTGGCTCTTCCCAATTTAGGTATCAGTACTGTATTTGTATCACAAAAAGGATTTGTTAAGACTCTTTATTTGTCTGTTTCCCTCAATATTCCATATAGTATTAGAATCAATTGTTCTTTAAATTTTCAATAGGATTCCCTTGTAAATCCATCTAGCCTTGGATTTTTTTTTCCCTAGGGACTTCATTGATGGCTTATTCAATTTGTTTTTCTGAGATGGGGATATTTAAGTATTTTACTTCCTTTTCTGTTAATCTGGGCAATTCATATTCTTGCAAATATTCATCTATTTCTCTAAGACTGTTAAATTTATGAGTATACAATTGGACACAGTAATTTCTAATTATATTTTAATTTCCTCTTCATTGGTGGTGAATTCACCTTTTTCAGTTTTCACCTGGTAATTTGGTTTTCTTCTTTATTTTTTTTGAAAATCAAATTAACCAAAGGTTTATCAATTTTATTGTTTTTTTTTTCAAAAACCCAGATCTCAGTTTTATTTATTAGTTAAATAGTTTTCTTAATTTCAACTTTATTAATCTCTCCTTTGGTTTTCAGGATTTCCCATTTGGTATTTAACTGGGGACTTTCAATTTCTTTTTTCTTTTCCTAGCTTTTTCAGTTGGATGCCCAATTCATTGATTTCCTCTTTTTCTATTTTATTCGTGTAAACATGTAGAGATACAAACTTTCCCCTAAGAAATCTCTGCATCCCATAAGTTTTGTTAAGTTTTCTCATTATTGTCATTCTCTTGAATGAAGCTATTGCTTCTATGATTTGTTGTTTGACCCACTGTAACAACAAGCACCCTGGCAAATGCAGGATGGCCTACTAGCTCAGGTTCTTTCACCTGCTTGTAAAGGGAAGGTATTTTCACTAGTTCAGGAGAAAGATCAGCACCCTGAAAGTGGAGAAAATACAAGCAGAGAAAATAGCACAAAGATCAACACACAGGGTTCCAGCTGTCTGAACAAAGTAATACAACCACCTACATACACCACAAAATTGGGGAAGCACAGATACATCTGAGTAGTCAGGGGGTCTGAACAAATGGCTACTTAGAGTCCCATCCAGGGAATCAAAATGTCCTTCTCACAAAAGAACCTCCAAAGCAAAATACCAACTTCAGAATACACACACTTCTCAGAGCCAGAAGGCATCATAACCCTCCTGACTCCTTGCTTAATTAACTTACTACCAAAAGGTGTGAAAACCTTCCTACAAACAATCCTCCCCCTAAGCAAGCTCCTCCTTAGTCAAGTTCCTCCCCCAATGGGCTCTATTTGACTCAAGATGTATCATAGCTATGAGCTGGGCCAGAGCTCAAAACAGCAAGACATTCATCATTAAAGACAGGTGGTAACATAGTCCTATTAATGGACTGAAAAGATCTTCCTATTCCATTAGCATTATGCCAACTCATTTTTTAGGATTAGATTATTTAGTTTTTAATTAATTTTTAGTCTATCTGTCTGTGGCTGTTTATTCCATATAATGTTATTGCATCATGATCAGAAAAGGGAGCATTTTGTATTTCTGCCTTTCTGCACTGGATTCTGAGGTTTTTATGCCCTAGTACATGGTCAATTTGCGTATATGTGCCATGTACCACTGAGGAAAAAAAAAGTATATTCCCTTTTTCCCCCATTCAGTTTTTTTTCAGAAGTCTATCTTACCTACGTTTTCTAAAATTCTATTCATCTCCTTAACTTCTTTGTTGTTTATTTTGAAGTTAGATTTATCAAGTTCAGAGAGGGGGAGGTTGAAATCCCCCACTAGTGTAGTTTTGCTGTCTATTTCTTCCTGTAAATCTCTTAACTTCTCCTCTAAGAATATGAGTGTTATACCACTTGGTCCATATAGGTTTAGTAATGATATTATTTCATTGTCCATGGTGCCTTTTAGTAGGATAGAGTTTCCTTCCTTATCTCTTTTTATTAGATCTATTTTTTTGCTTGCTTTGCCTGAGATTAGGATTGCTACATCTGTCTTTTTTTTACTTTAGTTGAAGCATAATATATTCTACTCCAGCCTTTTACCTTTACACTATGTTTATACCCCTGTTTCAAATGTGTTTCTTGTAAACAACATATTATAGGATTATGGTTTTTAACCACTCTGTTCTCTGCTTCCATTTTATGGGAGAGTTCATTCCATTCACATTCACAGTTATGATTACTATCTGTGTCTTTCTCTTCATTGTATTCCCCACCCTTGTTTATGTTTTTATTTCTCCCTTACCCTTCTCAAAAGGTTTTTGCTTTTGATCGCTGCCTCCCTTAATCTTCTCTCCCTTCTATCAGCCCCCCTCCCTTTTCTTTCCCTTTTCCTTTACTACTTCTTCCTTCCTTTCTAACCACACCTTCCTTTTCTTTCCCCTTTTACCTCCTACTGCTTGTAGGGCAAGTTTGATTCCTATATTTGGAAGATACTGTCCAGACTCTTCTTTCTTTCTGGTAAGCCAATAATTCTTAAATTATCTCTCCTTGATCTATTTTCCAGGGCACTTGTTAACTGAGTATGCTATTCCCTCCTTGAACCAAATCCTATAAGAGTAAAGTTCAAACAAGACTCATTTCCTTTCCCTTTTTTCCCTCTACTGTAATGTTTTTGTGCCTCTTCATGTGATGTAATACACCCCTTTCTGCATACTTCTTTCTTCTTCTCATATTACAATCCCTTTGCACCCCTTAATTGGGTTTTTATCATCGCATCAGTTAATTTATACTCACACTCTGTCTACATATAGCCCTTTTGAATGTCATAATAAAGATAAAATTCTCAAGATTTACAAGTATCATTGTCTCATGTAGGGATGTAAACAGTTTCCCATTATTGAATAATCTATTTTTTTCTTTTTTCTCCTGTTTATCTTTGTATGCCTTTCTTGAGTCTTATATTTGAAGATCAGATTTTTTATTGAGCTCTGGCCTTTTCATTCTGAATGTCTTGAAGTCCCTTATTTCATTGAATGTCCATTTCCTAGCATGAAAGATTATGCTCAGTTTTCCTGGGTAGTTGATCCTTGGTTGTAATCCAAGTTCCTCTGCCTTTTGGATTATCATATTCAATCTTGCCATTCTTTTAATGTAGAAGCTGCAAGTTCTTGTGTGATCCTTACTGTAGTTTGACAATATTTGAATTGTTTCTTTCTAGTGCTTGCAGTAACCAGATAAGCCCTTGACCTGATAATTCTGTAGTCTGGCTACAATATTCCTTGGCATTTTCAATCTGGGATCTCTTTAGGGAGATGATCAGTGGATTCTTTTGATGACTATTTTACCCTCTGGTTCTAGAACTTCAGGAAGTTTTCCTTGATGATTTCTTGGAAGATACTGTCCAGGCTCTTTTTCTCATCATGGTTTTCCAGCATACCAGTAATTCTTAAATTATATCTCCTGGATCTATTTTCCAGGTCAGTTGTTTTTCCAATTACATTTTCTTCCATTTTTTTCATTCTTTTGATTTTGTTTGATTGATTCTTGATGCCTCATAGAGTCATTAGGAATGAATTATTTTCTTCAGTTAGATTTTGTACCACTTTTTCTGTTTGGCCAATTTTACTTTTTTAAGGAGTTGTTTTCTCCATTTAGGTTTTGTACCTCCTTATTCATTTGACCAAGTTTATTTTTAAGGAGTTATCTTCAGTGATTTTTTTTTCCATTTTGTCAATTGTATTTTTGAAAGAATGGATCATTTTTTCTTCTACCTCTCTAATGTGGCTTTTAAAATCCTTCTTGACCTCTTCAAAGAATGTTTTTTGGACTTGAATCCAATTCACATTCCCTTTTGAGGTTTGATGTGTGGGTGTATTGTCAATGCTGTCCTCTTCCAAATTTGTATTTTGATCTCCCGTCCCCATAGTAAGAATCTCCTGTCTTTGCTTTTCTAATTTGCTTTTTACTCATTATGATTGCCTTTTTTTGGACTTTCAAAGTGAATCTTTGTTTCTGGAGCAAGGGAGGCTCTGTCTCATGCTTCTTGTCCTAGGGGCTATGGGCCTGGTTGCTGGTTTTGTGTGCTGTTGCCTCTACTTCTGGTAGCTGGAAGTTATATAATGTTGTAGCTTACCTGTTGCTGAGCTGGAGCTGGCTGGTGTGTGCTGAGTCCAGGTGAGGTTATTCTGTTCCTGGTGTGAGGTGTGGGGGAGAAGTAGTCTGGCCACTGCAGGTCTCTTCCTCCCCTACAGCTTTGCTACAGCATGGGTAGTCTCAATTACTGGTGGTCTATATTGTTGTCTGCTGATTCCCCTGACTCTGCAAAGGCACACCTGCGTGTTGGCAATTGCCTGCTCCACCACCCTGGGGCTCAGGATCTCCTGCTAATCTGCTGGCATGGATTTTGCTGCTGAGTTGCTGGAATGCCTCCCATCACATACTAGTCTCCTTCAGCCGCAACAAGAGGGACCTTTCCCATTAATCCCCATAGGCTTCTAGCCAAGGGACCACCGTGTTTGTTCTGGCTCCACTTTTCCAGGATTTTTCTTGGGGCAATATACTCTGGGTTTTTCAAGGTCAACAAGGGAGCATGAGAGTGACTTATTGCTTACTCTGCAATCTTGGCTCCCAGAAGTTTAAATAGGTAATGTTACTGTTTTGGTTTGCTTGACCCTATTTAGTTTGTAAAACTGGGAACATCTTAAGTTAACTCAATCCTGGGGGTAAGGTTGCTCGTCATACAAAGAGACTTAGGAATTAAAATAGAAACACAATTAATTTGGGATAGAAATAATGAGAAAGATGATGGACAAGCTATACAGACAAGACAGGTTTTCAAAAATAGAAAATATAGTGATTGGCTTTACTTGACTGTCTATCTGTCTGTCTGTCTCTGCCTCTCTGTCTCTCTGTCTGCCTGCCTGCCTGTCTGTCTGTCTGTCTGTCTGTCTCTCTCTCTCTCTCTCTGTCTGTCTTTCTCTCTCTCTCTTTCTGTGTGTGTGTGTGTGTGCATGTGTGTGTGTGTGTCTTTCCCCATAGGTATTATGACTATGTGACAGACCTATAATATTAGTACCTATTATGAGTTGGAAGACAATATAAAAGTGGAGAAGGAAAATAAGGCTCCTATAGCTAGAGCACTTCCTCTTTATCTGAATGGGTAGTATCAGATGTTCACTCTTTATCTCCCTCTTTCAATCCAGGAAATAATGATGCACAACACTAAATACAGTTGAACAGGGCCTTAGAAAACATATTTTTCCTTCTCTGTTTCATCTTAAAGGTTTCATATCCCCTTCAAAAATTTCAATCTCTACTTTTTATCTTGCTTTTATATCTGACTTTCTGAGTAGACCTACGCTTTACCCTAGCCTTCTCTATTTCCCTTTTGCATGCATCCTTTCTCTGTGAGACTGTGCCATGTGAGTTCTCATTAGGATGTATAGAAACAGGTCCCCATGAAAAGTAATCGAGTGGTTGAGGTAATTTCCCATTTTCAGTGCCTGATGATTTGCATATTTGTGTTTCAGTTATAATTTCCCCAAAGTCATCAGCATATCCTTCATTCAAGTCCTTTCTCAGCGCCTTATTGTAGTATGGAGGTGACTCTGGGACCTCAAAGACTATAACAGAGGGTAAGTCCGACAGTTCAGTTGCCACTTAGCTGAAAAGTCTATGAGTTCAGCAAAGGCTGCACTTCTGTCATCTGAATAGTAGCCTAATTAATATGGGAAAGTATCATAGGATCACAGACTTAGTAATTTGAAAGAGGCCAAAGAGGTCATTAAGTCTAATCTCCTCAGTTTACAGATGAGGAAAAAGAAGCATAGAGACATTTTAATTTAGTTTCCCAAATGTCTGAGGCAGGATTTGAAGTCCTTCTGAAGTTCTTTAACAGCTACCCCAGACTGGCTACTATGGTATGGGAGGACTGTGCTCTGTATCAGGGTTCCTACACTGATAAAATTGGAGAGGCACAAAATAGGGAAGAAATTGATGTATAATTGAATCCCACATGCTCAAGCAATACATACTCTCATTCCACCCCCCCCCCAAAAAAAAAAAAAAACCAACCAAACAAAAAAAAACAAACCAAGATTTTGGAGTGTTATTATTTTTGGTTACAATCTTCTAATATATACTATTTCTGCCATTAAAAGAAGACATATTCATAATGTTCATAGCATACATATAAGCATTATGTATGTGGCTCAATAACACCACTTATTTCTTACCTATGATATCTATTTAAAAAGTCAGTCTTGAGAATCCATAAAAATATGCTTTAAGGAAACAATGATTATTATATTAGTAGTAATAACAACACTATAATAGTTGTGATTATAAATGAGAAGTCTCAAAGTTTTATGACTTGGGAATCTACAGAAGAGGTGTGAAGTTATTGTATTTACATGCTAATTACTAAGTAAGAATATAATTTGTTCAATAATTAGTATCATCACTAGGTTTTATACTTTCCATTCTATAGTAATTGCTTCATCTAAAAATTACATGTGTCAAAGATTTAATATACCTCACACTGTCTTCATTTTTCACTTTTCTATAAATTACTTAATCAATATTTTAAAAGAACTCTGATGTACTTGATGAGAGGATCCTCTCCAACTCAGATCAACAATCCTTCATGCCTCATTAGAAGTCTTCCCTGAATCTCTGTGGGAAAATTAAAAATAATAGTAAAAATATTACTACTACTAATAGCTAACATTTGTATACCATCTACTATGCCAGGCACTGTGCTAAAACACTGCAAAAATGAACCAAAACAAAAAACTACATAGTGTTTCCATCCTTCTGGTGATGAGCTCCTCTAAACTTGCCTGGACTGGTCCTAAGATGACAGAGCTGAAGGCTAGGTGTTTCTTGCTCAAATGATCCTGCCAGAACTTAGGCTTCTCTAACATGAGAGTCATCTGTGCATTATGATGGAGAATTAGAGAAGGACTTTAATGGAGGATTGCATATTTGGAGTACTGAAGTAGTAAATGATAATTGTAAACACAACATTTATTTTATAGATGTAGAAGTTGGGTAAAATCAACAAATATAAGTCAATCTCATTTCCCATTTCCCATCAGTTAATGTACTTGGTTTTGGCTCCATCATTATCATCACTCACCCACCCCTCTCTGACCCAGGACAGGATCATCACCAGGAATCTCATCATCATCATCATCATCATCAGCAGCATCATTCTTGTCATCCTCACCATTATCACCACCAAAATCATCATCATCATCGAGATTGCTTCAGCTGTGATACCCACACGTTGTCAGTACCCTCATTGGCCTCTGCCCCTCTGATTGAAGAGCTGGAGAGTGGAGCCAGAACTCCCTTCATACTACCTTTTGTTCAGAATACCAGCTAATTTTTTATTTCCCATCAGCTGCTCTGCTTGATTTTGACTCCACCATCCACGCCCCACTTTGGGCGCCTCCTTTGCCTCTCCAACCCCATCCTCCTTTTCAGCTTCCTCTTGTATATTGCCTTTCCCCATTAGAATATAAGCTCCATTAAGGCAGGAACTGCCTTTCTTTTGCTCATCTGTATCCCACACACTTAGCACAGTACCTAGCACATAGTAGGCACTTAATAAATGTTCATTGCATCCACTGCCTACTATGTTTCAGACACTGTGTTACTTACTAGAGATACAAAGAGAGGCCATTTTTTGCTCTCAAAAAGCTTGCTATCTAATGAGGGAGACAACATGTAGAAAAACTCTATACAAACAAGAAAAATAAAGAACAAATTAGAGTAATCTCAGAGAGAAGGCGATAAGATTAAGGAGGACTGGAGAAGACTTTTTATAGAAGATGGGACTTGAGCTGAGCCTTGAAAAGAAAAATAAGCCCAAGATCACTGAGGTAAACAGACATCAGACTGAATATGAGAATTCAAATGCAAGCTGCTTGTAACTCCATTGGTGGGAAAGTGCTCAGATAGCAGCTTACTATACAAACTGCTTGCAAGAGTACACCCTTAAGTGGAGGAGTCGAGAAAGCTTACTGCTACAGGCTGGATTCTGTGGCTCTCTATGAAATCAGATCTTATCAGAAGTCCACCAAACTTCTGATTCATAAACTTCCCTTCCATGGTCTGGTGTGTGAAATAGCTTAGAACTTCAAAACAGATCTACACTTCCAGAGTGCAGCAATTTGGTTCTTTGCAGGAAGCAAATAAATCCTATCAAATTGGCCTGTTTGAGGACACCAGCCTATGTGCTATCCATGCCAAACATGTCACAATCATGCCAAATGTTATCTAGCTAGCCACATCATGGAAAACATGCTTAAACTCCACTATGATGGGAAACATTCTTCATACTGAAAAGTAGAAAAAAAACCTCTTCTTGTTATTAGTGGCTCTGAACATTAGATATTTGTAAATTATAAACACAAGTGAAACTTTTAGCATTTTGTTAATCTAAGGTGTGGACTTTAGAAGAATTTGATGAAAGAAAATGCCTTGTGTTAGCAAAGACTGCAGGATTCTGAACATGGAGAACAACTTGAAGAAATGCTACAGAGTTTTATTTAACAACTTGAAAAGACATGGAGTCAAGAATAAAAAAGGTTACTATTTTAACTCTAGGAGAATATCATAATTTTGGAGTTGGATAGCACTTTAGCTATTATATAGTATAACCTCCCATATATTTGCATGTATGTGTGTATAAATGTATATGCACATAGACATACACATATGCATTTTTATGTGTGCGTGTAGATATAGATACAGATACAGACTAATATAGATATAGGTATATGTATGTGTTTCCTGATGCTTTTTATTTTTACATTCTTTTCATTGCCTAGTATACTTCTTCCCCTTCTCTTGTAAAAACCTTTGTAACAAAGATTTGTTAAAGAAGCAACAAAATAAGTCAACACATTCACAGTGTCTGAGAACATATGCAAACTTTCACACAAATGGAATTTTTTGTGAGGAAAAGTTAAAATTTCACAATTATAATTACATTATATTTAGTTTAAATTTGTTGTTCCTTTCATTTACAGTTTCATAGTCACTGTGTATACTGTTTTTCTGATTTTGCAGTAATTCATCTGTCTCTTCAAGGTTCTCTGAATTCTTCATAGCCATTTTTAATAGTGAAGCAATGTAGTATATTCATGTACTTCTATTAGTTCATACATTCTCCATCAATGGACACATTCCCATTATTTAAAGTTCTTATGGGGAAAAAATCAGAGAACTTATATAGTCATGATAGTCCATAAGAATGATTGATGGTTGTCAATATAGAATAAATGAGTTAGAAAAAATAGAGTAGGGTAAAATTTATGAAGGTCAATAGGAAGAAAAAATGACAAGCAAGATGCTTTCAGAAAAATCTGGGAAGACTTATATGAATTGATGCAAAGTGAAACAAGCAGAACCAGCAGAATTTTGTAACACTAATGGCAATATTATGTGATGATGTGAATGTTTTAAATATCCTCAGGAATAAAATGACTCAAGACAATTACAAAGGAGTTATGATGAAAAATGCCATCCACTTCTGGAGAAAGAACTGGTGGGGTATGAAAGCAGATTGAAGTATTCATTTTCCTCATTCTTTTTTATTATTATTGGTTGTTTTTATCTGTATTTTCTCTTGGAACATGTTTAAATGCAAATGTTTTGCATAACCGCACATGTGTAATTTTTATTAAATTGCTTGTGAATTTTTATAGCACAATAGTAGTGCATCACAATCATATTCCAAAACTTCTTCAGTAATTATGTAATTGATGTGCATCCCCTCAATTTCCAATTTATTTGTCACCACAAAAAGCTGCTATAAATATTTTACACATATGGATTCTTTTTTCTTTTTCTCTTCAAGGCACAGATTTAGTAATGTTATTGCTGAGACAAAAGGTATGCATGGATTTAGAACTCTTTAAGCATATTTCCAAACTGCTCTCCAGAATAGTGGGATCAGTTCACAACTCCACCAATGGTGAATTAGCGGCCTTATTTTCCTGCATCCCCTCCAATGTTTGTCATTTTCCTTTTCTACCATATTAGCTGATCTAATAGTTATGAGGTGGTACCTCAGAATTGTTTTAACTTGCATTTCTGTAATCAATAGTGATTTAGGACAATTTTTCATATCACTAAAGATAGCTTTGATTTCTTCTGAAAACTTCCTGTTCTTAACTTTTCACCATCTATCAGTTGGGGAGTAAATCATATTCTTATACATTTGACTCACTTCTCTACATATCTGAGAAATATTTATCAGAGAAGTTCTGTACATCCCCCCCCCCCACTTTCCAACTTTCCCTCTAATCTTGGTTGCATTGGTTTTGTTTCAGCAAAAACTTAATGTGATCAAAATTATTCATTTTGCATCCTATAATTCTCTTTATCGCTTGTTCGGTCATAAAATCTTCCTTTAACAGGAATGTTTTTCAATACCTTGTCTCTTTATTGTGTGTTCTAATTAGACTGGGAAAAGACCAAGGTTAAATTAAGATCAGGAGTGACCAAAGCCAGTTAATATCCATAGAATTGAAGAGGTTTTATTTTCTTTTAAGTCATACAGTTTCATAGTATTTCTCCTGGATTGTTCATGTCTTATGAAGATAGTTATCTAATTTATACTGATGAATACATGGGTCCTTTTTAGATGCCACTTTCTCCATGGAATCTTACCTGACCCCAGCCCACTGTGCCTTAGATAATAATGACTACTCCTTCCTCAAATTTCTCGTAGAACTATGTATAGACTTCTTTCCTTCTCTTTCATTATGTATATCACATTGCTCCCATTATTAAATTAAAAGGACCTAGTATCCATAGCATTTTGAATATGAAAAATAATAAATGCTTTTTCAACGAACTAATTTGAAATACTAATACTTCCATTAAACTTGGTAATGAGATACTACAAGTTATTTGCTTAATCAAAATCACGTAGACTCTTTTATTGTTTTTAAATCATGAGTTTGTGCTCTTCAATTTTTACATTCTTTAAATATGTTAATTGAATATTTTATTTTTCTACAATTACATGTAAAAACTTTTTTAAAATTTTTTTTATTTAATATATTTAGTTTTCAGCACTGATTTTCACAAGAGTTTGAATTACAAATTTTCTCCTTATTTCTACCCCCCCTCCACTCCAAGACAGCATATATTCTGGTTGCCCTGTTCCCCAGTCATCCCTCCCTTCTGTCACCCCACTCCCCTCCCATCCCCTTAGCCCTTCCTTTCTTGTAGGGCAAGATAAATTTCTGCGCCCCATTGCCTCCGTATCTTATTTTCTAGTTGCATGCAAAAAACTTTTTTTTTCATTTTTGAACATCTGTTTTTAAAACTTTGAGTTTCAAATTCTCTCCTCTCTTCCCTTCCCACCCACCCTCCCTAAGAGGTCAAGCAATTCAACATAGGCCACATGCGTATCATTATGTATAACCCTTCCACAATACTCATGTTGTGAAAGACTAACTATATTTTGCTGCTTCCTAACCTATCCCACTTTATTGAATTTTCTCCCTTGACCCAGTCCCTTTTCGAAAGTGTTTGGTTTTGATTACCTCCACCCCCATCTGCCCTCCCTTCTGTCATCCTCCCTTTTTTTATATTCTTCCTCCTACTTTCCTGTGGGGTAAGATACCCAATTGAGTATGTATTGTATTCCCTCCTCAGGTCAAATCTGATGAGAGCAAGATTCACTCATTCTGCCTCACCTGCCTTCTCTTCTCTTCCTACAGAACTGCTTTTTCTTGCCACTTTTATGCAAGATAATTTACCCCATTCTATCTCTCCCTATCTCCCTCTCTCAATATATTCCTCTCTCATCCCTTAATTTGATTTTACTTTTTTAGATATCTTCCCTTCATCTTCAACTCACCGTGTGCCCCCCCTCTCTGTATATATATATATATATATATATATACATATATATATACACATATATATATATACATGTATATATATATATGTATATATATATATATATATATATATATATATATGTGCATATATATTCCCTTCAGCTACCCTAATACTGAGGTCTCATGAATCATACTCATCATCTTTCCATGTAGGAATGTAAACAAAACAGTTCAACTTTAGTAAGTCCCTTGCAATTTCTTTTTCGTGTTCTTTTTCTTGATTACCTTTTCATGCTTCTCTTTATTCTTGTGTTTGAAAGTCAAATTTTCTATTCAGTTCTGGTCTTTTCATTGATAAAGCTTGAAAGTCCTCTATTTTATGAAAATTCCATATTTTGCCTTGGAGCATGATACTCAGTTTTGCTGGGTAGGTGATTCTTGGTTTTAATCCTAGCTCCACTGACCTCTGGAATATCGTATTCCAAGCCCTTCGATCTCTTATGTAGAAGCTGCCAGATCTTGTGTTATTCTGATTGTGTTTCCACAATACTGAAATTGTTTCTTTCTGGCTGCTTGCAGTATTTTCTCCTTGATCTGGGTGCTCTGGAATTTGGCGACAATATTCCTAGGAGACTTCTTTTTGGAATCTGTTTGAGGAGGTGATCGGTAGATTCTTTTAATTTCTATTTTGCCCTGTGGCTCTGGGCTATCAGGGCAGTTCTCCTTAATAATTTCTTGAAAGATGATATCTAGGCTCTTTTTTTGGTCATGGCTTTCAGGTAGTTCAATAATTTTTAAATTATCTCTCCTGGATCTATTTTCCAGCTCAGTGGTTTTTCCAATGAGATATTTCACATTGTCTTCCACTTTTTCATTCCTTTGGTTCTGTTTTATAATATCTTGATTTCTCATCAAGTCACAACCTTCCACTTGCTCCAATCTAATTTTTAAGGTAGTATTTTCTTCCGTGGTCTTTTGAACCTCCTTTTCCATTTGGGTAATTCTGCCTTTCAAGGCATTCTTCTCCCCATTGGCATTTTGGAGCTCTTTTGCCATTTAAGGTATTCTATTTTTTAAGGTGTTGTTTTCTTCAGTATATTTTTCAGTATTTTTTTGGGTCTCCTTTAGCAAGTCATTGACTTGTTTTTCATGGTTTTCTCTCATCCTTCTCATTTCTCTTCCCATTTTTTCCTCTACTTCTCTAACTTGCTTTTCCAAATCCTTTTTGAGCTCTTCCATGGCCTGAGACCATTTCATGTTTTACTTGGAGGCTTTTGTTGTAGGCTCTTTGACTTTGTTGACTTTTTCTGGCTGTATGTTTTGGTGTTCTTTGTCACCAAAGAAAGATTCCAAAGTCTGAGACTGAATCTGGGTGAGGTTTTGCTGCCTGGCCATGTTCCCAGCCAGCCTACCTCACCATTGAGTTTTTCAGCGGCGTATGACTGCTGGTAGAGTGAAGAGTACTATTTTCCAAGCTTGGGGGGATGCACCAGTTCTGCCACAACAGCACTCCTCCTTCCCCAAGAACCCCCAACCTGGACTGGACTTAGATCTTCAGCAGGCTCTTCACTCCTGCTCTGATCCGCCACTTAATTCCTCCCACCTGGTGGGCCTGGGGCAAAAAGCAACTGCAGCTGTAATTCTGTAGCTTCCTCACCTCTGCTGCCCCCAGGATGGTGGCAGAACCACAAACTCCTTCTTTCACTCTGTCCCCAGCAGCTTTTCCCACTAACCTTCTCTGTTGTCTTTGGTGTTTGTGGGTTGAGAAGTCTGGTAAGTGCCACAGCTCACTGATTCAGGGCGCTAGGGCCCGCTCTGCCTGGTTCCTGGTTGGTTGGTCCGCACAGCCCATGCTGGGCTCTGCTCCACTACCAGCTCGGTGCATGAAAGACCTCATCCAGCAACCATCCAGGCTGTCCTGGGCTGGAGCCCTGATTCCCTCTGCTATTTTGTGGGTTCTGCAGTTCTAGAATTGGTTCAGAGCCATTTTTATAGGTTTTTGGATGGACTTGGTGGGGAGCTCACACTAGTCCCTGCTTTCCAGCTGCCATCTTGGCTCTGCCCCCCCCATGTAAAAACTTTTAACATTAGATTTTTTAAAATTTTGAGTATCAAATTATCTTCCTCGCTCTCTACCCTTCCCCCTTTGTTTAAAAGGCAAGCAATTTGATATAGATATACTAGCATAATACAAGTATAGTCATGTAGAACATATTTCCATATTAATCATGTTGTGAGAGAAAACAGACCCAAAAGCAAACACAAGAAAAGTAAATTTTAGAAAAAGAAAAAAGCATGTTTTGTTCTGCATTTAGATTCCATGTTTTTTTTTTCCATTTTTCGTGACAAGTTCTTCAGACTTGTCTTGGATCATTGAATTGCTGAGAATAGAAAAGTCATTGATCAAAGATGTTGGATCATTATGCAATATTGCTGTTACTGTGTAGAATGCTCTCCTGGTTGTGCTCACTTAAATCTGAATCAGTTCATTTAAGTCTTTCCAGGTTTTTCTGAAGTGTTCTTGCTCATCATTTCTTACAGTACAATAGTTATAATCATATACCACAAACTGATGTACAGGCAATACCACAGAGTCCTGCACAGAATGCCAGCAAAGGGGCCTGGGTTATCTCCTTCTGACCAATTTTCTGACCCTCTTACAGTCTGTGAGTTGAGACCTCTGGAAGGCTGTTCTTGTGCTGCTGATTCACTCATCCCCAAGAACTGCTTCTAGTCTCCTGGGGTGGGACTTGTGTTGACACAGGCTGTGCTAGTGTGTGCTCCATTTTCACCCCAGTGAAACAGATGTAGGAAATTACATCCTTTCTGCTGCTCTAGAATTTGTTTTGAGGCATTATTTAAAGTTCTTTGGAAGGGAATTTGGAAGAACTCAGGTGAATGTCTGACTTTTCTCTGCAATCTTGGCTCCACTCCTCTGCTATTGTTAAGAGATCTGGGAGGCAGCATGACGTAATGGATAGTTGTTTCAATTCAAGCTTCTAAGTCATGCTTGATGTGTGATGCTGGGCAAGTTACTTACTCTCAATGCTCTAGGAAACTCCCTTAGACTCTAAGTTGCAGAGAAGAGAAGGAGTTAACTTACATTAATAAAGAGATTTCTTTTCCATGGGAGTTCCCTGTACCAAGTAAATTGCATTTTCTAAGTGATGTCTACCCCTCAGTTATACATTTTAGTTAACCTTTGGGAAGGAAACTTTACCACCTGGCCAATAGACTCTAACTAACAGTGCTGACAACAGGTGGCATCTACTATGTTACAGAAATAATCTGGGGAAGATAAAAATGACTTGTGGAAAAGTATGACTTGCTTGTCCCAACTACTTCATTATAGGCAGCATCACACGGTCAGCAAATATTGCTAAGCTGGAAGCTTCTTGAGATCTACAACTGTGTTATAAACTTCTTTTCTATTCAGACAAGTTCAGATGTAGCAGACTCTCAGTAACTGCTTCATAGAATCATATATCCAGAGCCAGAAGGGACATATAGTCTCAACTAGCTTAATCCCCTTAGTTTACAGATGAAGAAACAGAAGGCCAAGGAAGTGGAATGAATTACTCAAAGTCACATAGGTACTATATAAGAAAGCCAAGTTTCAAACCAAGGTCCTCTGGTGCCAAAGGGAGCCCTCTTTCTACTCTGTTGAGTGATGATTTGGAATTTCACTGTTCTATTTTCCCTCTCTTCTTTTTCTTTGAATTAGGAAGATAAACTTACTAGTCCCTGCCTCTTGCCATTAGACATATGTTTATTTAAAATGATCGTTCCCCATCCTTCTCCTTTTCTTGGTAAGAGAAGTCGCATTATACAAGCTACATACAACTTTGAAAGCTTTAGTTAGAGGAAGCCAAGCAAGCTGTCAGACATTTCAGTAATTGAATTTCCTTGAGATCCTTTTGGGTATGTCAGCTCTGACTTTGCTATCAAAAGAAAAGAAAACAACCAGGGATTTCATCTGAGATAACAGTGGAGGTATTTTGATAATACCAAAGCACAAATAGTTAAGTTTTCTCTTAGGAGATTTTTCTGCACTGGGGTCTCCAACCCCAATCTGTTTATGGGTCCATTTTATTTTGGAATCATTATTATCTGGTGCTGAGTTCTGAGAATTTCTTAATGACCTATCAAGTGACCATGTACAGAAACCTTCCTTCCGGTATTAAGATGCATGCTGTCATTGCTTAAAGAGCCCAATATACCCTTTGTCAATTACTTCATAAGTGCAATTCATCTTTTACTATTTCCGCACTTAGATTGCTTGTAAAATGTTTAGTGGTTAATTAGCCTGGAAGGAAGTCCAACTTATGAAAAACCAAGCAGAGAGGGGAGAAAACCATAAAATTAATGGCTTACTCTCTGGTCCTTATTTTATAGCAGAATGTTAATCAGACCCCTTTGGAACTGTACCTTTGACTACCATCAGCCTCCTCTATAATCAGCTTCAGAAATATTCCATTCTGGGTTTTCCCCTTTGGCCTATGCTTTTCTCCAAAGGACTTGAATGTATTAAGGAGAGATTGACAGCTCTCCTAACAACTGCAGATTGTCCTATTGCTAAAGGGAAACACAGGCCTGGAAACTTTCTGTACTTGAATCAACCTCAAGTAATACTTAAAGCATGAGCTTCTACCTAGAACAGAAACTAATAAACTATGTATTAAGTAAGAATAGGCAAGATTTGAGCACCTGACTAATCATTTATGAGGGGAAATGGTAGGGAGCTAGTAGGATATTATCCTTACAGATATTTCTCCATCCCCGATTATAGGGGGACAGAATAAAAACTCTCCTAATCAAAATAAATTGTTTTATAAGCTTGCCATTTATCTTTGAACTTGGCATCAACAAGTTAAAAATTCTTCTATTGAAAAAGTAATTTAAACTTTTTTTTGTTATTCTCTAATATTTCTGATTTGGCACAGATGATATGAGACAATTTTTTTTAATTGGGGAATCACCCTTTTGATGTTGATGGTTAATAGGTAAAATAGAACACTGCTAAAAAACTAAACTAAGCCTCCCCACCCAAAACAACAACAACACAAGACAAATCCTTTATTTCCATGTTGTAAATAGAAGCTTGGAAATTTACAAAAATTGGTCAGGGAGAGAACTGGGTCCAGACAAACCTGACAGATATAGTAAAAGAGCCAGTATTTTGCTTCAGGAAGAAAAAAAAAAACAAGTTTAGAAATGATCATGAAAACTTTCCAATGCAGTCATTTTGACTTACATAACTGACATAGTTTTTTAAGCACCAATGACCAAAATCAGGAGCATAGGGAAATAAAGACATGGGTTGGAATCATCCCTGATACATTGTTTTCTTACCTATCTTGGGAGAAAGCCATAGCATTTAGGGTCTGTGATGTTAACATGAATACAGCATTTTAGTGGAAATGCTGAAATAAAGGTTGAGAACTTGAGAAAATTGTTTAATGTGGCCAATTTCACAATAATAGGTAGTGTATCATATTGCTTAAGGGGAAAAAAAAGTAGGGTCTTGGCAGCACATTTGCTGGCTCAAAATTATATCAGATGATGTAGTATTAGTAGGATTACATAATTAAACTAAATTTTTACTTATGACCTGGCAAGCATCTTAATTTTTAGCAACTGTGAAATCTCCATGAAAATCTACCCAACTGGAGCCAAACTTACAGGTGGTTTTAATTTAGCTTTTAGGCTTAATACTTCTCTGGAAGTCCTAAGATGACAGATACATTCATCACATATATGTCATTTCTGATAAGTAACAGGCATGTATTTTCTGTCTTTCTTGTTATCACTCCTTAAAAAATCTCTATGTGTCACATTCAGGTATACTAGTTAGAGAATAAATGCCATGCACAAGAATCTTAGTCTCACCTAAGGTTTGAGACCAAAGTTTCCTATGTGGCACTTACAGGTCCTCATCTATTCAGTTGAATTCCAGGGATGAAGGTCAACACCTCTCTAATCTATCTCAGTTGCATTCTAGTCAGATGTTCCAGCACTGGTCATCAGTTTAGTTATCTTGGTAGAAATAGAGTACAGCATTTATATAAACAGAAAGCCCATTCAATTAGACTCTTGCTCTGAGTTCT